>NC_090929.1:1179518252-1179821283 GCF_040938575.1 Ambystoma mexicanum
TAATGTGTGTCAATGGCATATGCAGATGGGTACGTGCTAGCTGCAAGGACATGCTTGACCAGGGAGGGACTGCAGGCATGGGAATAGCATGTGTTGCCAAAATGTCTTGGTGAAAGTCAGGAGTTTATTGTAGCTGGTCTGTTGCTGTGAGGGGCAGATCTCGCTCTTCCCACTAACGGCTTGGGCCAGGTAATCTGCCATGGGCTGCAGATATATTTTATATATGTTAATCAAAGGAAGGAATATACATAGATCACTATACTTGTCAAGTATCGGCAGAAATCATCAGTGTTAGGACGCCGTAATTATCCGGCTTCCACGGCTTCCACGAGACCTAATACTTGTGGTTCTCGTATTTGCCGACGAACGGTGGTTACGGTCCCTTTAAGACCTCGTCTGCCGGGAGCTTGGAAGTTGGCATGGAGACGATGGCGTCCTCTCACGTCTTTCACTTTTCCCCGTACACGTTGAAAGACGTATAGTGATCATGTGACTATTATTTAAGCCACGCCTGTGCGTTTTGCCGGAGCTTCTGAATCTTGTATTCTAGCGGCTTGCTTTCTCTCGTATCCAGGTTCTTGACCCTTTTGCCTTGTTTTCCTGTTTCTCGACCTCGGACTGCCTCCGGACCCGACTTGCTTACTCCTTTGTACTTTTGCTGCCAGTCTTGTTCATCGACCTCGGATCGTCCACGGACCTGCATTGCTTACTCCTTTGTACTTTCGCTGCCAGCCCTGCTCATCGACCTCGGATCGTCCACGGACCTGCATTGCTTACTCCTTTGTACTTTTGCTGCCAGTCTTGTTCATCGACCTCGGATCGTCCACGGACCTGCATTGCTTACTCCTTTGTACTTTCGCTGCCAGCCCTGCTCATCGACCTCGGATCGTCCACGGACCTGCATTGCTTACTCCTTTGTACTTTTGCTGCCAGCCCTGCTCTTCGACCTCGGACCGTCCACGGACCTGCCCTGCTACTCATTTGTACTGTCTCCCGCTTACCGTTTTTTCTCCTGCATTGGAACTCTGCACCATTGGTACACGGACTAGAGACTGCCTTTAATGTACCTTTAGGCGTCCTCGTGCCGTCGGGTTAGATTTTGCTCTTTGGACATTCAGCTTGGATCTTCACCCTGCTTCTTGCTTTGCCTTCATTTCTGGATTGATTTCCTTGTCCTTTCGTTTTGGGTTTGCCACTACCTTACTTCTTATTCCTTCCTGGGGATATTCGGAGATTCGGAGATTCTGAAGAACCGCACAGGTTAGTGGTTGGTTTCTATTTTGATGTCTGCATTTTTGGCATAGAGTCGCATCAGTGTGATTATTGCTCTTATTGCAGCTGTCTGGGGGTCTTGCCTGTACACCTTGAGAAGACATCCCGTTCCAGTATCCTGTTCCATGCGGTTCTGGATTCTTCATTGGCATTCCATCTTTCCGCCAATCAATTGTTCTGGTTGTTCATTGTACTGACTAGTTTGGTAGATTGGCGAGAAGAATTCCTCGGCTACACTACGAGGGCAAGAGCGCTACTGACATATTCAGAAGCCTTCTATATAAATGGATGCCAATGAGTCTTTGACAGCCATCATGCAATTGGTGGCGGATCTACGCAGTGAAATGGCTAATGCCCTTGCTGCCACCGAAAGACGCATTGATGAGCTGCCGGCTGGTTTTCAGCCCACCAGTGCTGGGGCGCCTTTGCCCGCTGTGGCATCGGGTTCTGGGCTATCTCCTGCCTGTTCTGACACTGGGCCAGTGTACAAGACTGCTCAGTTTCCCTTGGCTCCACCAGAGCGGTTTCTAGGTGACCCTAAGGCCTATCGAACCTTCCTTAACCAGTGTAGGTTACACTTTCTATGTAGGCCAGCCTCGTTTCCAGATTCAACCACTAAAGCGGCCTTCTTAATGTCACACTTGGGTGGTACGGCGGCGGCATGGGCCAATCCACTATTGGAAGAGGGCAGTCACCTCTTGTACAATTGTGACGCGTTGATTGAGGCTATGAGTCGGGTTTTTGATATGCGGTATGCTACGCAAGCCACCGACTTACAGTTATTGGCCTTACAGCAGGGAACTTCTACCCTGTTGGCTTACTTAGCCAAGTTTAATCAATTGGTTGCCGAAACTAATTGGCCAGAGGAGAAGAAGGCATCCTTATTTTACAAAGGGTTGTCTGATTCCCTTAAAGATACTCTATCCACGGTACCGGTAATCCCTACAGCGTTCTCTGAATTGGTTGACTTGGTACTCCAAATTGACTCAAGACAAGCAGAGAGAAGGGGGGAACGGAGACCGCTTCCTCCTCTTACGACCGCCACATCAAATCCTGCCACCGGGTCCTCAGAACCAATGCAAATCGGAGCACTGCGGGGACCGTTGTCAGCAGAAACAAGGGAACACAGGAAAAAGAACGGCCTTTGTTTCTATTGTGGGTCATCAGATCATTTACTACGATCATGTACTAAGAAACCTGTTAAGAAACAAGGAAACGCGAAAGCCCGGCATTAGAAGGGGTTCAGTTGCCGGGTGGTTCTTGCAGCAACCCCCTCATGTCTACACCTTACTGTTTATCCGTCACTCTTAATTCCACCTCCCTCGGTAGGCGGGTGATTCCAGTTGTTTTGGATTCAGGTGCCACTGGGAACTATATTGATGGTGATTATGCTCGGGAGCTGGGTATACAGATTGTTTCCAAAGACTGCCCCGAGGTTGTGAATGCGGTCGATGGCTCAACCCTGGTTTCTGGTCTAGTGACTGAGCGTACTGCTACTTTGGTCATGAGGACGGAATGTGGGCATACTGAAGAGATCTCCTTTGACCTGATTGCCGCCCCACAGCTTAAAGTTATCCTGGGGCTTCCTTGGTTGAAACTACACAACCCCGTGGTGGATTGGCAGTCGGGGGAAGTGAACTTCCTTTCAGAACATTGTGACCAGATCTGTTTGACATCAGTTCAGAAAACCTCTAGCCCAAGCCATGCTCTCATGGATTCCGCCTCCATGATAGGGGCTGTTCTTAACACTCAATTACCCTCAGAGTATCGAGAATATCGGGATGTCTTTGACGCAAGTGGGGCAGAAATCCTTTCACCCCACAGACCTTTTGATTATCCTTTAGAATTGGTTCCTGGGCCAAGATACCATCTGGTAGGATTTATTCGTTAACACCCAAGGAGGATGTCTGTAATAATTCAGACTGTTTACGAGAGATGTGAATGACCGAAAGGTTACCTTAGAGAAACACTCGTCGTTCTCCCTCCTTCGCCTCCTTCTTCGGAAATGGTTCCGACAGGGGTAGAGAATGAGTGCCTCCCTGAGACCCTTCCTCCGCCTCAAATACAAAGATTAAGGAAGGGAAGGATTCCAGGGAAACCCTCTGGGGAAGAAAACCCTGTGTCGATGTCCACTGGATGGATGTCGTCTGTCCGGAGAAGTTCTTGGTAACCAGAACGTCTGCTGGAGTGGGCCGTCTGATTGGAGACAGAGGAAAGCGGTAAGTTGGAGCAAGGAAACTAGAAAGCAGAATATAGGTTGAGGAAATGAGGAGTACCTGATGGGAAGGGGGAAGCACCTATAAGGCTATATTGCAGGTCTTCCGAAGAGCCGCGGACAGAAGTAACTTCGAGGACGTTCCCGAAAGAAAATGGTTCTCAGATTTCTCGCACGCCAGGGAGGGAGTCTCACTAGCGAACCGGTCAGTGAGCTTCAATTCGGAACGAGTGATGCAGAGGGAAACCACTCGAGACTTAGATGTCGTGTATGAGTTGGGAGAAGGAAGCGAGTGAAGCGTTGTTGTTGAAGAGTAGCAACGCATCCGCGCGTTGTTCGCAGGACCAGATGAACCGGCTCCGGAGTCGGGGGGCGGTCCTTCCAGCGCGCGGCAATGGTGCAAGCCTAGACCCACACATTCTGTAGCGGCGGCCATCTTGGGAGTAAAGATGGCCGCAACCCGTCTAATCGACCATCTATGCCAGAGTGACCAAGGTCTCCGTAGGGGCGTGACAGTATGCCCCCTCCGAAGGGCAGGGCCCCCCGGCTTCCCCGGATGATTACGGAAGAAACGGCGAATAAGGGCCGGTGCATGCACTGCAGATGCAGGTTCCCAGGAACGGTCCGCCGGAGAATAACCTTGCCAGTCAATCAGAAACTGCAGGCGACCCCGAAAGATGCGAGAGTCACAAATACCCGCCACCTCATATTCAGGACCCGACGGGGTAGACACCGGAGGAGGGTGAGCATTCCTTAACCTTGAAAATCGATCACACACATCCTTCTTAAGTTGGGACACGTGAAACACGGGATGAATACGGGACCAAGAAGGGGGAAGCCTGATTTTGAAAGCAGAGGAGCCCAGCACCCGTAAAATGGGAAAAGGTCCGAAATATCTAGGAGACAGCTTGGACGGGACCAGATGCCGTGGTAAGAAACGAGAGGCAAGCCACACCATATCTCCCGCCTTCAGGGAGGGTGCTGGAGAACGGTGCCTGTCCGCAAACCGTTTGACTCTATCCTGAGCCTCAAGTAGCGAAGATTTCGCCGCCAAATGACCTGTCTGGATAGCTCGAAGTAGGTTATCCGCATCAGGAAATCGTGACGAAGAAGGAAGTCCAGTAGGAAAACAGGAAGGGTGAAATCCATAGGAACAAAAAAAAGGACTGGAACCCAGGGCGGAATGACGGGAGTTGTTGTAGGCAAACTCCGCCAATGGTAATAGAGAAACCCAGTTGTCCTGTGAAGCTGAAATGTAGCAGCGTAAATAGCCCTCCAATGTCTGGTTCAGGCGTTCCGTCTGGCCATTAGTTTGAGGATGGAAGCCAGAACTCAAAGCCCGGGAGATTTTGAGGCTTTTACATATCTGTTGCCAATAACGTGAAGTATATTGGGGACCACGATCGGAGACGATAGTTTCTGGAAGCCCATGGAGCGTGAAGATCCGCGAAAGGAAAATTTTCGCCATCTGAGCTGCAGTGGGAATGCAAGGTAAAGGAATAAAGTGTGCCATCTTCGTGAAGTAGTCTATGGTAACCATGATTACTGTACAACCTTCCGAGATAGGGAGTTCGACTATAAAATCTGTCGAAATTATCTGCCAGGGTCGATCAGGAATCGGCATCAATGATAGGAGACCCACTGGGGCAGACCGAGAGGTCTTTGTCTGTAAACAAATGGCACATGCCGTCACATAGTCTCTGATATCTCGGCTCAGCTCTGGCCACCAAAAATGGCGTTGAATCAATTCCTTGGTATTAGCCATACCGCGATGTCCAGCCATCGGAGAATCATGACAGAGTTGAAGTACCACTTTTCTCAGTTCTTCGGAGGGAATGAATAACTGTTTGTTTCTATAGAAACATCCCTGAGATGAGTTAAGCTTCCAGATAGCGGCAAACCGAGGATTAGTCTGTATAAATCGAGAGGTCTCCGTAGCTACTAGTTGAAGAAAGGTGGTGACTTCCTGCAAAAATCTGGCCTTGGGAAACAAGGGTTCAGAACGGAAAGGATTGGTAGAGTTGTAATCCTTTCTGGATAATGCATCTGCCTTGAGGTTAACTCTTCCCGGTATGAAGGAGAAGATGATATTATAGGGTGAAAAAAAATGAGCCCAACGAGCTTGGCGACTATTTCGTGTTTGAGAGTATTGTAAGACTCGGAGATTGCTGTGATCGGTCCGTACTTCGATGGCATATTTGGCCCCTAGCAGCAGATGTCGCCACTCCTCAAAGGCTCTCTTAATAGCCAATAATTCTTTTTCGAGGACCGAGTAGTTGATCTCCGAAGGCGAGAGCGTCTTAGATAGATAGGCCACAGGACACTCGTCTCCTTGTTCATTTTCTTGCAGTAGAACGGCACCTATAGCATGATGCGAGGCGTCTGATTCTACGATGAACTTCTTGTTTTGGTCCGGGGTCAGGAGTATAGGTTCCTTGGTGAATTCTTCCTTGAGACTCTCAAAGGCTATTAGAGCCCTGTCTGACCAAAAGAACCTTGCATTCTTCTTAAGGAGAGTCGTCATCGGGAGAATCTTCTCCGAATAGTGGGGAATGAAACGCCTATAAAAATTGGCGAATCCTAAGAATCTCTGCAGATCTTTAACACATAGTGGAATTGGCCATTCCTTTATAGCAGAGACTTTTCGGGGATCCATGGCAACTCCTTCAGCGGATAGTATATAACCCAAATACGCCACTTTATCCTTGTGAAACTCACACTTGTCAGGTTTACAAAAAAGATGATTCTCCTCCAGTCTCTGTAATACTTCCTTCACATGTCGGATATGGTCCGACTTGGAAACTGAGAAGACCAATATGTCGTCCAAATAGACAATGACGGTGTGTAGAAGGATATCCGAGAATATGTGATCCATGAAACGTTGGAAAACAGCTGGCGCATTGGAAAGTCCGAATGGCATTACTTTATATTCATAGTGGCCCAAGGGAGTACGAAAGGCGGTTTTCCATTCATCTCCTGCGCGGATTCGGATAAGATGGTAAGCTCCGCGTAGGTCTAGCTTGGTAAATATCTTGGCTCCCTTTACTGCCTCAAGAATATCTGGGATTAATGGCATCGGGTAGCGATCTGGAGTAGTGATTTTGTTCAAACCCCGATAGTCTACACATGGTCTGAGTTCTGTCGAATCCTTCTTAGGAATAAAGAACAGCGAGGCGCCAGCAGGAGAAGTGGATTCCTGAATGAGGCCGTTATGTAAGTTCTTCTGGAGATACTCCTTCAGGACTTCCCGTTCGCGTGCTGATAGTATATACATGCGACCAAAAGGGATTGGAACACCCTGATCTAGTTCTAGGGCGCAATCATCTCTACGATGGGGAGGTAATTCAGCGAACTCTGAATTGGAGAATACTACTTGGAACTCTTGGTAGTCAGGAGGAATCTCCTGTATGTTATGTAACACTGAAGTAGTGCTATTCCTTTCTTGGACGGGGTGTGTAGAACAGAACCCCAACGCTCCACCAGAAAGGCAATGTGTAATGCAATGTTCTGATCCTAGAAAAATGGTGCCGGCCTTCCAATTTATGTATGGATTGTGGGCTCTAAGCCACGGTAAACCCAGTATTAAGGGGTAATGTGCGGTGCGAATGACATCGAATACGATGGTCTCGTGATGAGACGCAATCTTCATTCGAATAGGTCTTGTTTGTTCCCGGATAGGACCGGAAGTCAATGGACTTCCATCAACCGATTCTACTGGAACAGCAATGGTCTTAAGGGAACATGGTATACTTCTGTCATTCTTCCAATGGGTGTCTACAAAATTCCCTGCAGCTCCGCAATCAATCAATGCTGGAACCAAAATTGGTTCGGAGGTGCCCCATTCCATTGAAACCTGTATGACAATCATTAGAGGATCAGGAGTGTCTGTGACTTGAGAAGACACTGACATGGATGAGGAACCCGTTATTGGCTCCCTAGCCGCGGTTCCCCGTGCGGTTGGGAAGAAGCGTTTCCCTGTCGTTTGATAGGGGTGATGGGGCAGTCCTGTACTCGGTGGTCCTTGGAACCACAATACATACACAAGTCTTTCGCCCTCCGTCGATTACGTTCTTCCAAGGTGAGTCTACCTCTTCCTCTTGTGATTCCTATCTGCATAGGTTCATCAATTGGGGTTTTCATAGGACTAGAAGGCTGCATAGTAAATGGTCTCACAGAACGATTACGACGTCGTTCTCTGAGTCTTTCCTGTAGACGGTAGTCCATCTGCATCACTAAGGTAATCATTTCCGCTAGGTTTGGGGGTCGAGAAACCCTAGACACCTCGTCTTTAAGTTCCTCATTCAAACCCCTGCGAAATAGTGTTATCAGAGCATCATCAGCCCAAGAGGTTCCAGCAGCAAGCTGCTTAAAGGAGGTGATATACGACATTAGATCCTGTGATCCCTGTTTGAAGTCTAATAATTGCTCTTGGGAAAAAACAGTGATCTCTTGTCTATTAAACATGGACCTAAGACTGTTCAGAAAGGCAGGATAGGAGTCTAGCAGAGCATTGTTTGTCACAACCAGTGGTGTAGCCCATGCTAATGCCGGTCCAGTCAGGTTAGCTATCATATGTCCCACCTTATCTCGATCGTTCGGAAAGAATGCCGTTTTAAATGAGAACTGGACCGTACATGCTTCGATAAAGGCCTTAAGCTTGTGAGGATTCCCATCATATAAACCCCCTGGAATGGGACCTGGAGGTAGTTCTGAACAACTAGGTACCCTTCCAACCTGTTGCCGCAAAAAGGCATTTTCCTGCTTTAATGCCTGAACTTCCGCAGTCAGAGACTGGACTGCAGAAACCAATTGCTGCTGTTGGGCAGCGTCCATGGTATCACCTAGAACTATCGAGTTCTCCAAGGCAACCGTTCAGCACCGGGGAAGCCCCAGTATTCCTTCTATATTTGGGCGTTGCTAACTGTAATAATTCAGACTGTTTACGAGAGATGTGAATGACCGAAAGGTTACCTTAGAGAAACACTCGTCGTTCTCCCTCCTTCGCCTCCTTCTTCGGAAATGGTTCCGACAGGGGTAGAGAATGAGTGCCTCCCTGAGACCCTTCCTCCGCCTCAAATACAAAGATTAAGGAAGGGAAGGATTCCAGGGAAACCCTCTGGGGAAGAAAACCCTGTGTCGATGTCCACTGGATGGATGTCGTCTGTCCGGAGAAGTTCTTGGTAACCAGAACGTCTGCTGGAGTGGGCCGTCTGATTGGAGACAGAGGAAAGCGGTAAGTTGGAGCAAGGAAACTAGAAAGCAGAATATAGGTTGAGGAAATGAGGAGTACCTGATGGGAAGGGGGAAGCACCTATAAGGCTATATTGCAGGTCTTCCGAAGAGCCGCGGACAGAAGTAACTTCGAGGACGTTCCCGAAAGAAAATGGTTCTCAGATTTCTCGCACGCCAGGGAGGGAGTCTCACTAGCGAACCGGTCAGTGAGCTTCAATTCGGAACGAGTGATGCAGAGGGAAACCACTCGAGACTTAGATGTCGTGTATGAGTTGGGAGAAGGAAGCGAGTGAAGCGTTGTTGTTGAAGAGTAGCAACGCATCCGCGCGTTGTTCGCAGGACCAGATGAACCGGCTCCGGAGTCGGGGGGCGGTCCTTCCAGCGCGCGGCAATGGTGCAAGCCTAGACCCACACATTCTGTAGCGGCGGCCATCTTGGGAGTAAAGATGGCCGCAACCCGTCTAATCGACCATCTATGCCAGAGTGACCAAGGTCTCCGTAGGGGCGTGACAATGTCATCCTTAAGGAATACATCGACAAATCTTTAAAATCCGGCTTCATTCGGCCTTCGCGTTCTCCGGCAGCTTCCCCTCTGTTTTTTGTTCCAAAGAAGGAGGGAGACCTTCGCGCTTGTATCGACTATCGGGCCTTGAATGCTGTTACGGTCAGGAACCAATACCCGATTCCTCTGATATCAGTCTTGCTTGATCAGCTCGGCCAAGGTCTTTTCCAAGTTAGACTTACGTGGGGCGTACAACCTTGTACCCATACGTGAAGGGGACGAATGGAAGACCGCCTTTAAAACTAAATACGGTCTATACGAATACACTGTAATGCCCTTTGGTCTAAGTAACGCCCCCGCCACTTTCCAGTTCTTCATAAATGAAGTCTTTCATGACATGTTGGATCAATATCTGATTGTTTATATAGATGAAATTCTGATTTACTCCCCCAACCATGAAACCCATGTTGTTCATGTCAGTAGAGTCTTACAGCGTCTGCGGGACAATCATTTATATGCTAAACTGGAAAAGTGTCTCTTCCACGTACAAGAGGTCGAGTTCCTTGGCTTTAACATCACCAACAAAGGAGTCAAGATGAGCAGATCTAAGGTCTCTGCTATTCTGGATTGGCCGGTTCCCACCAATCTGAAGGCGTTGCAATCCTTTTTAGGTTTTGCGAACTTTTATCGACGTTTTGTTCAAGACTTTTCAGCCATTGTCTGTCCCCTTACGGTTCTGACTAGCTCTAAGAGATCTTTCCATTGGAATGGGGAGGCTCAACAGGCATTTGATTCTCTGAAGTCTGCCTTCACCTCAGCACCGGTGCTCCAGCATCCGGACCCAACCCAACCGTTCATAGTCGAGGCTGATGCTTCGGATGTTGCTTTGGGTGCTATCCTGTCCCAACATTGCCCAGATGATGCAGGTTTACATCCAGTAGCTTTTCATTCCAGAAAGTTAACGCCTTATGAAAGGAATTATACTATCACAGAGCGCAAATTGTTGGCTATCAGGGCGCCTTCTTGGTTTGGAGGCATCATTTGTTGGGTTCTCAAGTGCCTGTTCAGGTGTTCACGGATCATAGGAATCTCTTGGCTCTTCACTCAGTGAAATGCACCACTGCACGGCATGCTCGTTGGCATGAATTCTTTTCAATGTTTGATTTCACTATTTCCTATCGTCCTGGTTCTCAGAATTCTAAAGCGGATGCTCTCTCTCGTCTACATGGACCCGCCAAATCCTCTCACGCCGCTGGTGTGCCTTTGTTACCCACTCAGGTGGTGTGTGGTTGCTCTTTACGTCCGTCACTTAAGTCCTTTATACAGGAATGGCTTCGAAACGATCCACCAGAAGTAGCCAAATACAGACTGGAGATCATAAATTCATTGCCCTATAACCAGGGTAAAATATTCCTGCCTACTCTAGGGACGCGACGTACTGTTATACAATGGTGTCACGATTCATCTCTGGCTGCTCATCCAGGTATTAGGAAGACGGTTGATCTACTAAAAAGATGGTGTTGGTGGCCATCTTTATTGCAGGATGTTACTGATTACATAAATACATGTTCGGTTTGTGCTCAGTGTAAGACATCACATGGCAAACCCGTGGGTTTGCTACAACCCATGCCTCTTCCAGATCGCCCTTGGTCCTCCATTTCCATGGATTTCGTTGTGGAACTACCTGTGGTGGAAGGTTTTGATACTATTTGGGTGGTCATCGACTATTTTACCAAAATGGCACTATTTGTACCTTGTCAAGGGATCCCTACTGCTCCTAAACTGGCGGATCTCTTTCTGCGGAACGTGTTTAGGTTGTTCGGTCTTCCTTCTATAATCATCTCCGACCGCGGTCCTCAGTTTACTTCACGCTTTTGGAGAGCCTTGTCGGCTGCTTTAGGTATTGAAGCTTGGTTTTCAAGTGCTTATCATCCTCAGACGGATGGGCAGACCGAACATCTGAATGCTACTATGGAACAGTATATAAGATGTCTCATCTTTCAGCATCAGGACGATTGGCTTTCGGTACTGTCTATGGCCGAATTTGCCTATAATAATTCGCTCCACACTGCTACACAGGTTTCTCCTTTCTTTGCCCTTTATGGACAACATCCACTTTCCTTGCCTCTTGCCCCTGAACTGCCGGCTCACAACCCTGCTGCCCTTGCCTGTGCTAGGGACATTTCCGGCACCCATGTCCAGGTTAAAAGACAGTTGTTGGAGGCTCAGAACAGGACCAAGTTTTATGCAGACCGGCATCGTACCCCCGCTCCGGTGTATCTCCCAGGCATGAACGTGTGGTTATCTACACGCAACTTACGCCTGCCTGGTCAGAGGAAGTTGCTTCCACGTTTTGTCGGGCCATATGCTATATCGCATGTCATTAACCCGGCAGTGGTGCGTTTGGTTCTCCCACGTTCGTGGAAACTTCACCCAGTATTCCACGTGTCTTTGATTAAACCATGCCATCTTGATACCCGTCTTCCCTACCATCCCCCGCCTGTCAGGGTTCGGGGTGCTGTGGAGTATGAGGTTTCAGCGATCTTGGACACCAAGGTTCGGAACGGTAAAAGACTCTACTATGTTGACTGGAAGGGTTATGGTCCGGAGGATCGCACCTGGGAACCATATGAGAACATACATGCACCGATTTTGTTGTCCCATTTTTGGAAATCTCGGAATGAGGGGGCCTCTTTGGGGAAGGAAACTGTCAAGTATCGGCAGAAATCATCAGTGTTAGGACGCTGTAATTATCCGGCTTCCACGGCTTCCACAAGACCTAATACTTGTGGTTCTCGTATTTGCCGACGAACGGTGGTTACGGTCCCTTTAAGACTTCGTCTGCCGGGAGCTTGGAAGTTGGCATGGAGACGATGGCGTCCTCTCACGTCTTTCACTTTTCCCCGTACACGTTGAAAGACGTATAGTGATCATTTGACTATTATTTAAGCCACACCTGTGCGTTTTGCCGGCGCTTCTGAATCTTGTATTCTAGCGGCTTGCTTTCTCTCGTATCCAGGTTCTTGTCCCTTTTGCCTTGTTTTCCTGTTTCTCGACCTCGGACTGCCTCCGGACCCGACTTGCTTACTCCTTTGTACTTTTGCTGCCAGTCCTGCTCATCGACCTTGGATCGTCCACGGACCTGCATTGCTTACTCCTTTGTACTTTTGCTGCCAGCCCTGCTCTTCGACCTCGGACCGTCCACGGACCTGCCCTGCTACTCATTTGTACTGTCTCCCGCTTACCGTTTTTTCTCCTGCATTGGAACTCTGCACCATTGGTACACGGACTAGAGACTGCCTTTAATGTACCTTTAGGCGTCCTCGTGCCGTCGGGTTAGATTTTGCTCTTTGGACATTCAGCTTGGATCTTCACCCTGCTTCTTGCTTTGCCTTCATTTCTGGATTGATTTCCTGGTCCTTTCGTTTTGGGTTTGCCACTACCTTACTTCTTATTCCTTCCTGGGGATATTCGGAGATTCGGAGATTCTGAAGAACCGCACAGGTTAGTGGTTGGTTTCTATTTTGATGTCTGCATTTTTGGCATAGAGTCGCATCAGTGTGATTATTGCTCTTATTGCAGCTGTCTGGGGGTCTTGCCTGTACACCTTGAGAAGACATCCCGTTCCAGTATCCTGTTCCATGCGGTTCTGGATTCTTCATTGGCATTCCATCTTTCCGCCAATCAATTGTTCTGGTTGTTCATTGTACTGACTAGTTCGGTAGATTGGCGAGAAGAATTCCTCGGCTACACTACGAGGGCAAGAGCGCTACTGACAATACTAAATAAACAGCCTCTTAACAAACATGGCCTGTATTCTGTGTTCTGTGACCTAAATTACAGACAGTGTTACCCAAAAAATATCATTTTCAATACATTATTCTTTTTCAGCACAAGTAATACAAACATTAAAAAACATATACACATCACATAGTAATATACATGGTAAAATTATTCCACCTCAAAACATTACAAGTCATAAAATACTTGATCACAGAACGACAATGGCAACTCAATTATTCTTATTCCCCATTGCGTTTCTCAAGCCCAACTTATATAAGTTTCTGTCCTATGTGTTACAGGTAACTGGAAATTCTTCAGGAGCAGAAGTAATCGTGTGCTTCCGAAAGATCTCGTTTGTTCACACACCAGATTCCTATATCTAAGGGTATAAAACAAGAACATATTATTCCATGGGCATTATGGGTCTAGTTAATCAACCTAGCCAAACCCTAATCACCAATAGGGTGGACGGTATAAAATAAATAATATACCTGAACCAGTAGTAAGAAGAAGTCAATGTCTTCAAACTTGATAGCAAAACAAATTCTTGCTCTTCACTTGTCTAGCAGCTAGGGGGATACATGCTTAGTACCTAGAACCAATTCCAAAAAATACTAGCCTTTAATCAATAAAATCTATAGCCATGCCACTTCCACTAAAAAAAGGGGGTGGGGGGCTGCATATACCCAAACAGGACCCAAAGCCCCATATAGGAAAGACAGCTCACCCTGGAATGTAGGTGCTTATTCTTCTCTTCAACGAGGCTCATTAATGGTGGAGTCTTCACATTACAAGCTGCTCAAACTCCCACTTGGCCATTGGTTACCTAAACAGAGAGGTCTCGGTAAGTTACAACCCTCTATGTATTGTTGAAAGAAAAGGGGAGAAACCTCAAGTGAGGTCCCTTACCTTTCTTATGCTGCTAATATCCAAAGGCAGCCAACACCACACAGGACGGTTCTTAAACATAAAAAAGAGAAAAGTCTCTTCTCCCTCCAATGGGGTAATCCACGGCAGAGGTATCACACCTCTCGCCCTGTAAATAATAATCAAACACGAGGACGAGATTTAATCTAGGTGCCAAGAATCAACCTCTAGATAACACACTTCCCAGCCTCCAAGTTCATTCTCTTACCTAGTATAGAGCTGTAATTATCCTAGAGGAAAGAACAGGTCCAGTGATAGAATCCTAGGAGTGGCGGGATACACACATTCGCCGCGGCTAGCAATTACTAAAAAAACCCTCGGCATAGCGTCTTGACGCTCCGTGATGATGTCATCACATCATCCGTTGCGTGATGACGTCATGCGTCCAAAAACTGACCGTGAATAAACGTCCACTATTGTCAGGGAAGCTTAGCTTTATTGTAGCTAGGCAACCAACCCGGGAAGGGAAAAATGACATGCTCCCCAGATGATTTCAAAGGGAGAAAAAAATGGCAATATATAATGGGACAAGCGCACAACAATGCACAACTTCATGAAATCATGGATTCTGGCAATATCCGAAACCTACCCATGAACAGCAATCAAACCTACCAACAAGGCTCTACCTTATTTGGGTCAAGTCATGATGTTCAATGTTCTATCATATTAAGAGGGACTCACTGACCCTTTTTGTAAGTACTGTGTTGGATCAACTCTGAATGAACATACAATCTAATACATATTGTCCCATGGTATTTTATATCAACCAAATGAAATTGATTTACCCAACAGCTTGTAATAACAGAAAGTGAATTTACACACTTCCCAGAGCACAGAGCCCGAGTTGGTAGCACAATTATCTAATATTGTGCCACTCGATGTTCTCATTCAATCCTATCACATGACTATTGGTGAGGAAGTTAAGCTTCTGTTCCAAATTGATCAGTTTCCTGTTAATTTCATCTCAAGACCACCCTTTCACCTTTTAAGGATGCACCATTCAAAATCTCTAGATGTATGACCCTTTTCTTCAAAGTGTTTCACTAGGGGTGCCTTATCAATATGGTCTTTTAGACAGCTCTTGTGCTCGATCATACAAGTTTTTGCACTTTCTGTTGGTCTTACCTATATACAACAAGTCACAAGTACACTTGATCATGTAAATTACGTTTTCAGTTTTACAGTTGGTATGCTCTTTTAATGTCCATTCTGAAGCCAGACCAAGGTCAACATAAGTCATTTTTCGCGTGAAAGGGCACATAACACATTCTCCACATGGATGATGACTCACAACTCGGGGCAGATCCCGCAGCGTACTTTGAGAGCCCTCTGAACTTACAGTCTTATGTACATCATTCTTCATGACAAGATTGCGGATATTAGTACTTTTTTTTTAAAAGCTATCAAGGGCAATGGGCTATTCATGATCTTTTTCCAACTCCTACAAATAATTTTCTTCACTTTGTAGGACATGTTACTGAAAGTATTCATGAACAGCAATGGGGAATCCTGGTTACTATTATTTTTCTTTTTCTTTTCAAAGAGGGCTTCCCAGTTGTTATTGAAAGCTTGTTTGGCAGACTGTCTAACAACTCTGGCAGGATAGCCTCTATCAATCAATTTGTCCATTAACACATTTGCGCCTTCTTCATAAACATGTCTAGTACTGCTATTACGTTTGAGCCATAAAAATTGCCCGAAGGGCAAGTTGTCACGGACATGTTTGGCATGATGGCTCTTGTAGTGAAGAAAAACAATCTTGTCAGTACTTTTGACAAACGGTTTCACCCATAGTTGGTTGTTCCGATGGTAAATTGTCAAATCCAAGTAATTGACCTCAATGGAGCTCATGGAGGCTGTGAATTTTAAATATATATTCTGATTATTCTACCACACCAGAAATTCGTTAGCCACCTCAATCGACCCATGCCATACCATAAACACATTGTCGATATGTCTCAACCATTGTCTTATTTGATGTTTAAAAGGATTGACTTCCGAATAAATCACAGTTTGTTCCACCATATCGACATACAAATTTGCCAGATTTGGAGCCATGGCTGCACCCATGGCCGTGCCTTCTACCTGTATGTAGAATTGCCCCAAAAATTGGAAAAAAATGTTTACCAAAGCTGTTTCTGCACACCACAGAATGAAAGCGTTGCTCACAGGATGGTTATCATCACGTTTTGATAATGTCTCCTCCACCACTTCAAGTGTAGCTCGTTGTGGGATATTGGTGTAAAGAGATTGTATGTCCAGGCGTTGAAGAGAAGAATAAGCACCAACATTCCAGGGTGAGCTATCTTTCCTATATGGGTCTTTGGGTCCTGTTTGGGCATATGAAACCCCCCCCTTTTTTTTGTGGAAGTGGAATGGCTATAGATTTCATTGATTAAAGGCTAGTCTTTTTTGCAATTGGTTCTAGGTACTCAACATGTATCCAACTATCTGCTAGACAAGTGAAGAACAAGAATTCGTTTTGCTATCAAGTTTGAAGACATTGACTGCTTCTTAACACTGGTTCAGGTATATTATTTATTTTATACTGTCCACTCTATTGGTGATTAGGGTTTGCCTAGGTCGATTAACTAGACCCATAATGCCCATGGAGTAATATGTTCTTGTTTTATACCCTTAGAAATAGGAATCTGGTGTGTGAACAAAAGAGATCTTTCGGAAGCACAAGATTACTTCTGCCCCTGAAGAATGTCCAGTTACCTGTAACACATAGGACAGAAACTTATATAAATTGGGCTTGTGTAACGCAATGGGGAATAAGAATAATTGAGTTGCCATTGTCGTTCTGTGATCAAGTATTTTATGACTTGTGATGTGAGGTGGAATAATTTTATCATGTATATGTCACACGCCGTAGTCTTTGGTGTTTATGGAACAGGTGGCGCTTGAGCGGCCATTGATTGTTCCGTCACACCATCCGCATTTCCCCCAGTGACGGTCTAGTCTTTCAGGACACTCTGCCGTAGCCAACCTTTTCCGTGCGTCTCACCCGGAAGCCTGCACGTTGCAACCCTTTCGCGTCAGGCTTCAGGTGAGACGCTGCTCGAGTTTTCTCTCCGCTTTGCTGTGCCTTTGCTTCATACTCTCTGCCCTCTCCTCTCTGGTTACCGGATGGCGCCTTTTGCCTGCTCTTCCTCCCCCCCGCCAGTTGTTTTCCTTTCTCCTCTTTTTCTTTCTTAGTTATTTCCGTTCTTCCTCCCTTTTTTCCTCCGTACCGGCTGGCCTCCTCTTTTTCTCTTTTCTTCGTGATTCTAGTGCTACCCACCTTCATCCAGTGCCTTCAGCCTGTGGTCCGTCATCTGGAGCAGTTGTTTGCTACCCTCTGGACACCTCGACCTCGACCAACATTGCCCACAGCGGGTTTTTTTTATGCCGACTGGCTTTTTTCCCCTCTCCGTTTGCTTCGGAAGAGGGGCCCCCCCTCTTAGACCTCCAAATCCTCTGTCAGGGTGGCTTCCTTCCGAGGTAGACCCTATCCACTCACAAAAAAAAGGCCCTGTGGTAGAAGAGACAGATCCAAACATCGGACACTGGGACATCAGGTGAGGAGGAGGGGGAGGGGAGAGTCTTTGAACCAGGAGGTTCGGTAGAGGATCCTGACAGTTTGCAACGCCAAAACAGATCTATGGCTACCCCAGAACAGTTCCAAGAGCTGGTATCTGCTGTACAAAGCATGAACCTGGAACTACAGAATGTTAAAGCCGAGAATGCGGCACTCAGACAATTGGTATCATCTAGAGAAACCAGAGAGATAGATCTCGCTCCCATGTCATTGTCGTCAGGCAAATACGACGGAAACCCCAAGAGGTTGAAAGAGTATTTGGAAGCATGTGCCATTGTTACGATTACAGGGTATACCTGTTACAATTACAGGGTATAACACTAGCACAAATTCAGAAAAGGATACTCCGATGTACAAAAAAGATACAAGTTGAGTTCCCGTAGAGTTTCTCCCGATTGGCTATTTCGGGTGACTTCTAAGGAGAAGATTTTGATGATTGAAAACCTTTCAACTAATGCCACCCTCAGACTATTGATCAACAGACACAGCCTGATAGAGTAATTAGTGGAAAGGTCCATATATTGGATGGATACCACCAGTCTGTTGGACAAGAACAATAAGTTTTAATCGCTAGTCAATTAACCTAATTACTATGTAAGGGTTATATTAAGGATACACTAACCTGTAGTTGTAAGGACTGAAGACTGACGAATGAGTTCCAGGAATACAATCCGAAAATAAAAACCAACGAAGGAAAAAGGGGTGTTAGTAAGGTGACTAACCCGAACGGAACGAGGGCCGCACTAGGGACGGGTTGGTGCACACCGGATAGCGTCCATAAAGTTCAGTGCACTATCCTTGTAGGATATTGTCCAAAGTAGGTTGGGACTGGCTGGGACCTTTAGAGGTTTGAAATGACTCCGAAGACCAGATGTGAAAACAGTGCGGGTCCGGCTGGTAGTCAAAAAGGGAAAAAAGCAGTTTGGAAGCTGCTTAGAAGCAAGGTAGAAACCGAGCTCCGGAACGAAGATCAAAGAAACAACGATCAGAAGCGCCGATTAGCGGGAGGCTTCCTGTTTAAATATGAGTCAGCTGACGTAAAACGCGTGAGTAGCGCGTTGACGTCCAGTCATGTGATACTCGCGCATACCTGTGGAATGAAACTGGTAATGTGAATGGTAAGCGCGGTATGCTTAACAAAGAATGTTCGCCCATCCGCAGAAGATAATAAGGTCTGACAATGAGCTAGCGGAAATAAAGGCGTTTGCCAGGAATCTTTCCCCAGAGTCGCCACCGAGTATAAAATGGTCTGGCTGATCTCTGGGCTGTAGGTGTAGGGTGCTGAACTCGAGCATGAGAGGACCTGGCAGGCATGACAGTGCCATCCCCCAAAGGGCGCGCCACCCCCCTGGAATCGTGGAACCGGCGCAGAAGAGCGGGAGCATGGATATTAGCGAGTGGTTCCCAGGAGCGGTCCTCCGGACCGTAACCCTTCCAATCGATGAGGTAATGTGGAACCCCTGCACGCATTCTCATGTCCAGTATAGCCTGTACTTCGTACTCCTTGGAACCCTTCACAGAAAGAGCCACAGGCCGAACAGGTAGCCGGGTTCCGGCCACGAATGGTTTCACTAAGGATACGTGAAACACTGGATGTACTCTCCAATGCGAGGGTAGGTTCAAACGTATAACCACCGGATTCAACACCTTGGTGATCTTGTATGGTCCAACAAAACGTGGCAGCAGTTTCCTTTTTCCCGGCATTCTCAGGTTCCTGGTGGACAACCACACCGACATACCCACTTTATAAAGAGGAGACGGACGTCTGTTTTTGTCCGCGTATCGTTTGGAACGAACCTGCGCTTTCTCCAGATTCTTTTTAATTGAAGAATGCAAGGATGACAATTCCTTCAATTTATCGTCAGCCCTAGGAACCAGGCCGGAAGGCTCTAAGTCCGCTGGAATGGACCTAGGATGCTGTCCGTATAAAGCGTAGAACGGAGAAGTCCCCGTTGAAGAATGTATCGAATTATTGTATGCAAACTCGGCTGCGGGCAGTACCTCCAGCCAGGTAGATTGGTACTGTAAAGCCGAACACCGTAGGAATTGTTCCATTGTACCGTTGACCCGTTCCGTCTGTCCGTCTGTCTGAGGGTGGTAAGAACTAGACATGCGTTCATCCATTAGGAGGGCTGTTGACAATGCCCTCCAGAAACGGGACGCAAACTGTGACCCCCTGTCGGTGATGACCACGGAGGGTAAACCAAAAAACCGGAACACATGTTTCAAAAACAGATCAGCTAGAATAGCCGCTGAAGGAATACCCTGACAAGGCAGGAACAGTGCCATTTTCGTGAAATAGTCCACCACAACCCATACCGTGTCGAATCCTTGGATAGGAGGTAATTCAACCACGAAATCCATGGATATCATAAACCAGGGTTTATGGGGTACCGGCAAGGGATGCAAAAGCCCCATTGGTTTCTGAAGCGATCCCTTACTTTGAATGCAAATAGAGCAGGAGGAGACGTAATCTATCACGTTCCTGGACATGCCCGGCCACCAGGCCCACCTCCGGATTAATTCCAAAGTTTTCTTCTGACCTGGATGGGCCGCGACCAGCGAATCATGACCCCAGTTTAACGCCTTGGCACGGGTATTTTCTGTAGGTAAATATAAGAGGCCGTTGTAGTATGGGAGACCACCACGTATATCTAGGTTCAGGCGTAGTACCTCTTGAGGATTCTGAGAGACCCAATCTGCAATCTCTTGTTTCAAAGACGGTTGAACAGAGCAACTACAAATCACCTTTTCAGCCAACAATGTCGGCTTGCTTGAATCTTCGGTAACAACCGTATGGAGCCGGGACAAAGCATCGGCTTTGGTGTGTTCTCTGGCAGGGCGATATGTGATCCGAAAATCAAACTGGGCAAAAAATGAATGCCATCGAGCCTGCCGTGCGGTCAAACACTTCATCGTTTTTATGGCTTGAAGGTTCCTGTGGTCTGAATAAACACACACCGGATATTTAGCCCCGAGTAGATGATGTCACCATGTCAGGAAGGCATCTTTGATGGCCAAAAGTTCCTTCTCCGTGACTGTATAGTTCCTTTCATAAGGGGCCAATTTGCGGGAGAAGAAGGCCACAGGATGTTCTGCTCCGGTGGATTTGCACACCTGGGAAAGGATAGCACCAATGGCCATGTTGGAGGCATCTGCCTCCACTATAAAAGGCAAATTAGGGTCAGGGTGCTGCAGAACCGGGGCAGTGGTGAAGGATTCTTTTAGCAAATCAAAAGCCTTTTGGACCTCTGTCGCCCAGCGGAACGCAACCCTAGAACTTGTTAGTGCAGTGAGAGGTGCTACTGTCTTAGAGAAGTCGTGTATAAACCGCCTATAAAAGTTCGCAAAACCAAGAAACGATTGCAAGGATTTGACAGAGACGGGTACAGGCCAATCCAGAATGGCTTTGACTTTAGACTGACTCATTCTAACTCCCAGACTGGTGATATCGTAACCCAGGAACTCAACCTCGGAAGTGTGGAAAATGCATTTTTCTGTTTTTACGAATAGGTGGTTTTCTCTCAGTCTCTGGAGAACCTTGGTGACATGAGTAACGTGATCCTGGAGGGAGGTTGAATATATCAGTATGTCGTCAAGATAGATGACTACAAACTGATCGATGTAATCACAAAAAATGTCATTCATGAAATACTGGAAGGTTGCGGGGGCGTTGCACAGGCCAAACGGCATAACAAGGTATTCGAAGAGACCGTACCGGGTCTTAAAGGCGGTCTTCCATTCGTCACCTTGTCGAATACGCACAAGATTGTACGCCCCCCGCAAATCAAACTTGGTAAAGATGACCGAAGCGCCCAATTTGTCCAGAAGGACGTTGATCAGAGGCAACGGGTACTGGTTCTTTATTGTTATGGCATTGGGGGCCCTATAATCAATGCAAGGCCTGAGGTCCCCCTCCTTCTTTGGGACGAAGAACAAAGGAGAGGCCGCCGGGGATTGAGAAGGACGAATAAACCCATTGGCGAGGGCCTTGTTGATGTAGTCTTTCAAGACTGCATCTTCCTTAGGAGTAAGTGAGTACACACGTCCAGTTGGTATCTTGGCGCCGGCCACTAGGTCGATGGGAGAGTCGTATTGTCTGTGTGGTGGCAATACCTCCGCTTTACCCTTATCAAAAACGTCGGAATACGCGTTGTATTCAGTAGGTACTAGGACGGTGTTAGAGCGGAGTGCTCCAATACTAGGAGAACTGTCAAGGAAAGTCAGCACAGGCGTGGACACCTCATTCGGCTCCAGAAAGCAGTTTTTATTGCAATAAGCCGATGGGTATTGGATGTGGCCGGTTACCCAATCTACATGAGGGTTGTGCAATCTGAGCCATGATAAACCTAAAATCAAAGGGTACTGAGGCGCAGCTATCACGTCGAAAACCAGGTCTTCAGTGTGGCCATCAGGCAGGGTTACCTTAATGGGAATAGTTTCTTCCGTAACTAAACCAGAAGACAAAGCTGATCCGTCAACAGTGTTGACAGATTCGGGTACTGTTTTAATAACAGTGGGAATACCCGATTGTGTAGCGAACGTGATGTCTATGTACTTGTTAGAAGCACCGGAATCCAACATTGCTTTGGAAAAAACGGTGGTTCCGTTGAACTCCAAAGAAACTGCTACCTCTATGGAGGAGGCGACATATAATGCGGAGTCCTGTTTGGTACTCGACAAAGGAACCCCTGCTATTGCCGAGCTTTGGCGTTTCCCGCTTTTCTAAACGGTTTCTTAGGGCAAGAGACCAATAGATGCTCAGCGGAACCGCAATACATACATAGGTTGTTCTTGCGGCGATTCTCGCGTTCAGCAGGTGACAAGCGTCCACGTATAACGCCAATCTGCATGGGTTCGGGTTCGCTAGGAATAGGTTGAGACACACCAGGATGACCAGAAGTTGACGTAAAGGTTTTCTTCTCCCCTTTCCTTGCAGATCGCCGTGCATCTATTTGGAGGACTAAATCCAAAAACTCTGAATAGCCAGCAGGAACCACAGGAACCGTTGACAAAGCATCTTTTAGTTCTTCTGACAGACCTTTGTAAAAAACAGCCGTTTTCTTGTCTTCATGCCACTGGGTCTCTGCCGCCAGTTGATTAAAGCGAGCGAGGTAGGCCAAGAGTGTCTGGTTACCCTATTGTAAGCTTAGTAACTCCAGATCTGTAGCCTGGTTAGCATAGCGCATATCAAATACCTTACTCATGGCAGACAATAGTGCGTCACAATCATAAAGTAAAGGACTATTTGACTCTAATAGTGGATTGGCCCAGGCTGCGGCAGAACCGCCTAAATGGGACAGCACAAAGGCTGCTTTAGTAGTCAAGTCCGGAAAGGAGCTGGGCCTACAGAGAAAGTGCAAGCGACATTGGTTTACGAAGGTACGATAGCATTTGGGATCCCCCAAAAACCTCTCGGGCGGGGCCAAGGGAAATTGTGTAGGCATCAAGACCTGTAACTCCCTGGAGGGAGGAGGAAAGCCCGAGCCGGAAGCCACTGGTTCCCCACCTGTCGCTCCCTGTGGTGTAGCTCGTATAGCGTCCTGCATTACGTCCATGCGGTGACGGAGGGTATCCTGAGCGGGTATCATCTCGTGCCTTAAATCGGCTATGAGCTGTGTGAGGATTTGTAAGGGATCGGTACCTTCCATCTTTTTTGGCTTCTGATTCTGTTACAATTACAGGGTATACCTGTTACAATTACAGGGTATAACACTAGCACAAATTCAGAAAAGGATACTCCGATGTACAAAAAAGGATACAAGTTGAGTTCCTGTAGAGCTTCTCCCGATTGGCTATTTCGGGTGACTTCTAAGGAGAAGATTTTGATGATTGAAAACCTTTCAACTAATGCCACCCTTAGACTATTGATCAACAGACACAGCCTGATAGAGTAATAAGTGGAAAGGTCCATATATTGGATGGATACCACCAGTCTGTTGGATAAGAACAATAAGTTTTAGTCGCTAGTCAATTAACCTAATTACTATGTAAGGGTTAGATTAAGGATACACTAACCTGTAGTTGTAAGGACTGAAGACTGACGAATGAGTTCCAGGAATACAATCCGAAAATAAAAACCAACGAAGGAAAAAGGGGTGTTAGTAAGGTGACTAACCCGAACGGAACGAGGGCCGCACTAGGGACGGGTTGGTGCACACCGGATAGCGTCCATAAAGTTCAGTGCACTATCCTTGTAGGAAGTAGTTGGTTGAGAATCTGGATGGAAAAGGAAATTCCTAGAACAAGATTGTCCAAAGTAGGTTGGGACTGGCTGGGACCTTTAGAGGTTTGAAATGACTCCGAAGACCAGATGTGAAAACAGTGCGGGTCCGGCTGGTAGTCAAAAAGGGAAAAAAGCAGTTTGGAAGCTGCTTAGAAGCAGGGTAGAAACCGAGCTCCGGAACGAAGATCAAAGAAACAACGATCAGAAGCGCCGATTAGCGGGAGGCTTCCTGTTTAAATATGAGTCAGCTGACGTAAAACGCGTGAGTAGCGCGTTGATGTCCAGTCATGTGATACTCGCGCATACCTGTGGAATGAAACTGGTAATGTGAATGGTAAGCGCGGTATGCTTAACAAAGAATGTTCGCCCATCCGCAGAAGATAATAAGGTCTGACAATGAGCTAGCGGAAATAAAAGAGTTTGCCAGGAATCTTTCCCCAGAGTCGCCACCGAGTATATAATGGTCTGGCTGATCTCTGGGCTGTAGGTGTAGGGTGCTGAACTCGAGCATGAGAGGACCTGGCAGGCATGACAGCCATATATTTTGCCTTTCGACCTAACACCTTTGCTAGTGGACACGCTAAGGTGGGATTTATGATCTCAAACCTGATGGGAAACGCTCTGGCTTGGGTCACCCCGCTAGTTACCGAAAATAGTCCCGTTCTTCAGGACCAATCGGGTGTTTCGGACCTTGCTGAAACAAACGTTTGAGCAACCTGAAATTACACTTGTGGCAGTAGAAGAACTACTCGACATTCAGCAGGGACTAGTGATTTGCGCACCTATATCTCCAACTACAAACGTCTTGCAGCAGACGCCGGTTGGCCCGAGCAAGCACAATATACTATATTCCGTCGTTGACTGAAAGACGAGCTAAAGGACGAATTCGCTCAAATAACTCGACCTACCACCCTTTCGGATCTGATGTCCATTGTTCTACAGATAGAGTACCGACTGAGTGAACGTTGCGCCGAAAGACGGAAGGTCTGGATCCCAAACTCTCAGACCCCAACATCTCCTCCCCTCCCACCACAACCTTCAAATGCAAACAAGGAAGAACCCATGCAGGTTGGATCTGCACAGGCTCAGCTGACTCCGGATGAAAGGAAGAGACGGCGAGATACTGGACTATGTATGTACCGTGGAGCCAATACTCACTTGCTTCGTAACTGCCCTGAAGTCCCTCCTCGTCGTGCGGGAAACGACAGACCTCGGAACTAATGGGGACAAGTTCCCGAGGTACCTTTTCTAGTCCCTATGTTACCATGACTATCACCCCTCACTCAGAAGCTATGGACTCTCGTCTCATGGTGGTTTCCATTCACATACAAACACAACTCAAAAAATTAACCACTTTGGCCCTTATCGACTGTGGTGCAGCTGGGGTCTTCATGGGCACTGTCTGGGCAGATGAACAAGGCCTCTGTCTAGTGCCACGGGAAGACTCTCAAAAGGTGGAGGGTGTTAATGGCTCCCCCTTATCCTCCGAGCCCATTACACATACCACAGAAATATTATTGGTAAAGGTCTTGCAGCATGCAGAACTTTTGTGTTTCGATCTCATGCGAGCTGCTCACTTCCCTGTGATTTTGGGTATTCCTTGGTTAAGGAAACATAACCCAGTGATCGACTGGACTCTAAACACTATGGCTTTTGAATCCGGATACTGCAGGAAGTTTTGCTTACCCCATCTTCGTCAAGAAACGGTGAGAATTCTCCCTTCGGAGGCTTCCACCTCTTGTGGTGTTTGTTGTATCCCCTCAGAATATCAAGACTTTAAAGAAGTATTTGATAATAAGACCATCTTGGATTTACCTCTGCATCGTCCAGAGGATTGCGCCATAGAATTGACACCTGACACTTTGGTTCCCTTTGGGCGTATGTTCCCTCTGTCGCTTACGGAGAAAGAGGCCTTACGGAAGTACTTGGATTCCCACTTGGTTAATGGACTGATCCAACATTCCAGATCGCCCACTGGTGCGTCATTGTTTTTCATACCCAAACGTGACTCCTCTGAATTGAGACCCTGTATAGATTATAGAGGTCTCAATAAAGTGACTGTCAGAGACCGATATCCGATGCCCCTCATCTCAGACATCCTTGAGGCGGTCCAGGGGGCTACTGTCTTTTCTAAGTTGGATCTTAGGAGTGCCTATCATCTCCTTCGTATACGCGAAGGGGATGAATGGAAGAATGCTTTTCAGACACCCTTCGGTCTATATGAATACAAGGTGATGCCTTTCGGCCTCGTCAATGCCCCTGCGATTTTTCAAAGATTTATGGAACGGCTATTCTCGGATATCCTCTTTCTGAATACCATTGTTTACTTAGATGACATTTTGGTATTCTCACAGTCACAGCAAGAAAATATTCAACATCTTAAGGAGGTGTTACGTCGACTACAGAAGAATAACCTCCTAGTCAAACCGGAGAAGTGTATCTTCAATGCCTCTTCAGTTCAATACCTTGGATACATTCTTTCCAAGGAGGGTATCACTATGGATCCCAAGAAGGTGTCCGCCATCTTAGAATGGCCCGCTCCCACCACCTTGAAGGAATTACAGAGATTCTTAGGTCTAGCAAACTTCTATCGGAAGTTTATTAACCATTTTTCACAGATAGTGTTACCCATAACTGCTCTGCTTAAAAAGGAGCCCAAACCTTTTCTATGGTCTGATCAGGCTAATCAAGCCTCCATTCTCTTGAAAAAGATGTTTTGTTCTGCCCCTATACTATGCCAACCAGACCAAAGCAAACCATTTGTGGTTGAAGCAGATGCCTCTGCAGATGCTCATGGGGCGGTTTTGCTTCAAGAACATGAAGGTAAAGAACATCCTATAGCTTACCTTTCTAAAACACTGTCTGCAAGCCAGAAGAACTATTCAGTGATAGAAAAGGAATTACTCGCTCTAAAAGTTGCCTGTGAGGAATGGAGACACTTATTACAAGGATGCTCTCAACCGTTCAATCTACGCACTGATCACAAGAATCTTCGGCTCCTCAGAAATATGGAATGCTTCAATTCCTGTCAAGTCCAATGGGCACACTTCTTCAGTCAGTATGACTTAACCATCACTTACATTCCCTGCACGCAGAATTACCTAGCCGATGCTTTATCACGTCGAGACTCTCCCGGCGTACCTTATGTTCCATCTGTAGAATACTTCTTTCCCCGGAACAGAATTGTGGGCACAGTTTCCACCTTCCTGCAGGAGGTCAGATCCGTTACGACTCCTGACCTAAGATCTGAAGTGCCTCGTAACAAGCATCATGCTCTGCTATGGAAAGAGGGCTTGTTGTTGGTCGACCAGAGGTTCTTTGTACCCACTCGATCTTTGCAGCGGAAGGTGTTAAGGTGGTGTCACGACCATGCCACGGCTGGGCATCGAGGTCAAAGAGGTACTTGGGAATTGGCGTCCTGTTCCTTCTTTTGGCCTACCTTGCACTCAGATGTGAAGAAGTACTGCAGATCCTGCCCGGTATGTGCCAAGAATAAGACTCCTACAAGCAAACCATTAGGTTTGTTGCATCAATCTGAACCTCCCAACAGACCTTGGTCCCAGATTTCAACTGACTTTATTGTGGATCTCCCAGTATCCCAAGCTTTTACCTGCCTGATGGTTACAGTGGACTCTTTTTCCAAGTTGGCACATTTTACTCCATTGCCAGGTGTTCCTTCAGCGTCTGAGATGGCTGACGTCTACCTTAAAGACATTTTTCGTCTTCACAGCCTTCCTGACAAGATCATTTCCGACAGGGGTAGTCAGTTTACATCTCGGTTCTGGAAGGCTTTATGCCAGCGGTTGAACATAGAGAGAGCTCTTTCTTCTGGGTTCCATCCCCAAACTAATGGTCAAACTGAGCGACTAAATGCAACTCTTGAACAGTATCTTAGATGTTACATTAACTGTCATCAAGACAACTGGGTGTCATTGTTGCCTACTGCGGAGTTCTTTTATAACAACACTGTACACTCAGCTACCAACCTCAGTCCATTTTACTGCACATATGGGATTCATCCTAGGGGCATCTTACCAGTATTTCGTGCCCCCTCCAATATACCCTCCATTGAACATACTTTGACAGAGATCACCACTGCCCACAAGACTGCTCAACTTTGTTTATCTGCCACCGAGGAAAGAAATAGAGTTCAAGCTAATTGACATTGTTTACCCTGTCCTCCGTGGAAGGAGGGAGACCAGGTTTGGCTATCCACCAAGTATTTGCCTCGCTGGCTCCACCCCACTAAATTGTCTCCTCGCTTCATTGGGCCTTTCAGAATCTCACAAAGAATCAATCCTGTTGCTTTCCGCCTTAAGCTTCCCAAATCCTTAAGCAGGATACATCCTGTATTCCACTCTCCCTTACTTCGTTCTGTCGATCCCAACATGCCTTCCAACAAAGGACATGGCCTTACCTACCTGTCCCACTCCCACTTCGGAAGAATACGAAGTATCCCGAATACTAGATTATCGGTTTAGAAGAGGTCACCTAGAATACTTAATAGCCTGGAAGGGTTATCCCCAGTCTGAGGACTCTTGGGAACCAAGATCACGTGTCCACGCTCCTCTTTTGACCAGGAAGTTTCACAGGGCCCATCCTGATAGACCCGGGGGTGGTCAGAATGGAAGGGGGCATACAGTCACACGCCGTAGTCTTTGGCGTTTATGGAACAGGTGGCGCTTGAGTGGCCATTGATTGTTCCGTCACACCATCCGCATTTCCCCCAGTGACGGTCTAGTCTTTCAGGACACTCTGCCGTAGCCAGCCTTTTCTGTGCGTCTCACCCGGAAGCCTGCGCGTTGCAACCCTTTTGCGTCAGGCTTTGGGTGAGACGCTGCTCGAGTTTTCTCTCCGCTTCGCTGTGCCTTCGCTTCATACTCTCTGCCCTCTCCTCTCTGGTTCCCGGCCGGCGCCTTTTGCCTGCTCTTCCTTCCCCCCGCCAGTTGTTTTCCTTTCTCCTCTTTTTCTTTCTTAGTTGTTTCCGTTCTTCCTCCCTTTTTTCCTCCGTACCGGCTGGCCTCCTCTTTTTCTCTTTTCTTCGTGATTCTAGTGCTACCCACCTTCATCCAGTGCCTTCAGCCTGTGGTCCATCATCTGGAACAGTTGTTTGCTACCCTCTGGACACCTCGACCAACATTGCCCAGAGTAGGGTTCTTTTATGCCGAATGGCTTTTTTCCCCTCTCCGTTTGCTTCGGAAGAGGGGCCCCCCCTCTTAGACCTCCAAATCCTCGGTCAGGGTCGCTTCCTTCCGAGGTAGACCCTATCCACTCACAAATAAAAGGCTCTGTGGCAGAAGAGACAGATCCAAGCATCGGACACTGGGACATCAGGTGAGGAGGAGGGGGAGGGGAGAGTCTTCGAACCAGGACGTTCGGTAGAGGATCCGGACAGTATATTACTATGTGATGTGTACATGTTTTTTAATGTTTGTATTACTTGTGCTGAAAAAGCATAATGTATTAAAAATGATATTTTTTGGGTAACACTGTCTGTTATTTAGGACACAGAACAGAGAATACAGCCCATATTTGTTAAGAGGCTGTTTTGAGATTCCACCATCCGAGGGTATTTTTTAAATATTTAGTGTAGAGATCAATGTGTATTCCTTCCTTTGGTTAACATATATATTACATATCCTCACTGTGTAGGAGGGATAATCACCTGAGTGTGAAGCTACCCCCTAGATTAATATCTGCAGATATATTTTAACATGTTGTTGAAGTAGCCAATCAGGGTATTTCTGTTTTCATTAGCCTGTATTGAAAGGAGCCAATAGGATGGTTAGACTGTGCTTACACCTAATGCCTCAAATGTATACAAATGTATTCTAATTTTGTTTTGTTTTTTTGCCCTGACTACTACAGTCTGATGTGGGGGGTCGAGTTTAAAATGTTCCTGTCTCATGAGACTGGCTGAACTCCCGACTGTCACTTTGCATTTTCATTAAAACTGTGTTTTCTTGCAATTTGTGTGTCTCTTTATTGTTTCCTGAAATCCAATAAAGGTCTATATTTGGCGACCCCAACGTGATCTCGAGCATCTCCTGAGGTCCCCCACTGCATGTCCCGGGCCTACTCGCCTTCCTCCAGAGTGCAGTTTGTGCACACACCAGACAGAGAGGTAATCAGACCCTGTGTTTCTCTCAAAGTCTGTCTCGTTTCTGGAAGGCTGTTGATGGGGTCATGGCATCAGGGGGGACTCAGGCACATATTAAGTGAGTGCATGTTTTGATTTAAAAACAGTGATTTTGATATTGTGTTATTGCATATTTTTTGATGAACCATTGTGCGGAAGCTCATCTTAGCAGAGTATGACAACGTTATATATCAAGTGATCATACTATGATAAAAGGGCAGGCTATCTCTCAATCCTAGAGTGAAGGGATCTTGAGGAGTATTTGAGTGTGTTAATTTCGAGATAAGATGACAGAGGGAGGATCTACATCATTGGTAAAAACAGTGTTTTTCCTTTGTTAGGTATTGTTAGAAACTGTGTAAATAATGATGCTTGTTGCTAGGTATTGGTAGCAATGCTGTACATCAAAGGTGGTTGCTGGTAAGTATTGTTAGAAATTCGGTAGATGAAGTTGTTTGGAGTCAGATGTTTCTTGCATTTGTGTATATGACGATGTTTATCATTAGATGTTGTAATTGGTTATGTGAATTAGCAGATCTGCTATTAGGATTGTGAGTATTGAAATAGGAATGACTGATATTTTGATAAGGGAACGTCCACTAGACCAGTGTTAGCAGACTTTCATTTGAGCACGGTCAGAGCCTTGTGACAGTATGGATATGCCATTGGAGCATATGTGTAAAGCACTTCTGCAGTTTAAGGAAAAGATTCTAAAATACCACAATGAGTGGGTTCAGGGAACTGCAAGTGCAATGTCTAGACCCTGGCCTGAAGAAAGCACTCACGATAACAGCTTATTAGAGCATGTGCATACATATTTTCTATCAACCAATAGGGGGAAACAGTTGAAAAATTGGCAGGGCATTCTAGATTTATGGAAAATGTTTGTGGAAGAAGAGAGTGTTTCTGGTAATAGTGGGGAGAGGTCCTACAAGGTGAGAAAACATCTGCCACCCCACTACCCTCATATTAGTCCTATCCTTTGCAGAATTCTGTAGGGTACACTGACACCCAGTTCTCCAACTGAAGATCAGACAACAACATCAATGAAGCCCGGGGATACCTCAAGAGACCATTGATTTTAGACATTGAGAATTAGGCTCACTGACAATTAGAGGTAGCATTACCAAAGCAGAGCAAGAGGTGTCACAGGCATTTCAGGACCGACCAGAATTGATATCAGGGGGGCGGGGAGGAGTTGCAGTGCACATTGATAGGTACAGAACAGTGGAGGGCAGTACAGATTATTTTGAAGATTGCTAGTAAAGTTGTCCAAGATACCCAAATCCCTTTAGCTCATTTGGCTCCGAATGAGATAACCTCCAATTTAGGGGCCTTTACTGGGGGACTGCAAGGTAATAATGAGAGTGGTATTGCAGACTTTGATTCAGTTTATACAGAGTGAGAATTGTGGGAAGATAAAAATGAGTGGGAGACAAATCCAAGTATCTGAGGAGGCAATATCATGGAGGCACAGATTTCGACATAAGGTCAGCCGAATTACCATAGCCAAATCCCAAAGAAATGTACGGGGAATGCAGCCTGGCATGGAAACATAGACATGTGCAGTTGAAGTGCAGGGAACACACTTCCTGTTGTTACAGAAGGCATTAGGGGGACATCATTATGTGCCCTAGCCTCACACGGATCCGGAAAATCTAGCACATGCCTTGCCCTCCCTCAAATCAGGAGCAAGTGGATTTATAACCTCGAGAAACACATGACAGGCATTACTCAAGCTGTGGGGGACATGAAAGGCGTCTTTGCTTTCCTGTTAGGGGAGCATGCAGATGAGATATAGGAAAAGCTAGGGTATAATTGAATAACGTTAAGCAATACCGCCTATGATGGTGCCCCGTTTAATAACTGTTGAGCGTACGTATGAAAGGTATTAAGGGACATGTACCCAGACAGGGCAGACATGAATTTTATCACAGCCCGCCCAATGAAAGTGGATGAGGACCCCTCCTTTTACATACAACAGATTCAGCAAATGTGGCGGTAAGAGACAGAGAAAGCTTGAGATAAAAACATTGTCATTTTTTACCATGTGTTCCATAAGATTCTCCCTTTAGAAGTACAAGCAGCTTTAAATAAGGTGGTTGGAATAGAAGCAAAATTGTGGCAGGAAATATAGGCACATATCACACATTATTGTTGGCAAAAACAGGAGAAGTATGAGGATTGGGCAGAGCAAACACAGGGGGCAGAAGCAAAGTTGGTACTGAAACAACTAGCAAAGTTCATCATTTAAGGTGCAGTAATAACAGGCACCATGGAAGGACAACCTGAACCCAGCCCCGGGTCGGGGCAATGGAACCTAGAGATGTGAGGAGAGAAATGAGAGGTTTTCAGAGGGGAAAACAGAAGTATCTATTCTACCTAGCATTGGCGTGCCCAGGACTATCAGTAACTACCAACTCAGAACAGTAACCCTGAGTAGTAGTGAAGATAAGGAATCAAACATCTCTTTTTGGTTGATACAGGAGCTACCAAATCCTGCATTTTGTAGGGGACGTACTCTTTGTCGGACATAATAATGGACACACAAGGGTTTGCTGGGGCTGTTAAATTGGTTTCTTTTACTGAAGACTTACTTATCACCATAGGCATGCACAAATTGCCAGCCCCAGTATTGCATTTAATAGATAACCAGAGATGTACCACACACTCTGATCCTTGCCAACACATACAGTAAGATCTAGAAATGGTGCACAGCCAGTTGTGGACCAGTGGCTCATATGATGTAGGCCTTGTAAGGGATAAAGGGTAAGACTCGGACATAGGGCATGTTTTTTTTGTTGGGTATAGACTTTAATTTCCAAAACAATAAGAGGGTTACGGGAAATTCTATGTATTCCTAAAATAGGGGTTTCACTGCCTCAATAAAGCTAAGGAACGTCTGTGTCAGGATTTTAAACAAAACATCATCCTGTTTCCAAAAATCCTAATCGGACTCTTACACTCTAAACTTTGTATAATGTTCACAAGGGGATTTCTAAAGACTATGGCCCTCAATACAACACTGGCGCTAAACCATGGTGCTATTAACACCATGGTTGGTGCCGGTGTTGTAACGATTCCGCCATGGTGAAATGGGGAAATACCGCCCCATTCCAAGGTTGGCGGGGCGGTATTTCCCATTTCACAATGGCCCTTCCCCATTCCCATTTTTTCCCCATAGGGCTCAATGGGAATGGGGAAGGTGGCAATTACAGTACCGCAAATTGCGGTACCGTAATTGCCTGCGAGGTCCCTTTGCGGGTCCCTACTTTAAAGGCTGGTCCAGACCAGCCGTTCAGGTCGGGTCCCGCAAAGGGACCTCGTAGTAAGGCGCTAAGTGGTTAACGGCGCTGTAGCCTTTTACGGCGCCATTAACCACTTAGCGCCTGGGTCGTAATGACGACCTATGTATTTGTAGCCTTCTTTAAGAGTTCCAAAAAATATAAAGATTAAGGTGCAGAAAAATTCCACCAGGAAAAGGGCCCCTCGCTTCCCCTATATTTCTTCTTATTCTCCTGTATTTATCTGGTGCCTCCAGATAACGTTTCACAAAGTTCCACTATTAAACAAAAGTGGGGCTCCTTCTCTGTGTTTCTCTTCTCTTTTTAAGGCTTCCCTTTACAAATTCAACCAGAACAACTTTTCCCTTGAGCTTCTCTATCTTTCTTTAGACCGCCATGTTTTTAAAGGACAAATATCCTCTTTACCCTTGTATTCCTTCAACCTTGAATGTTTTACTTTAAGTATTAACAATCTTAAATTATATCAATTTTTCTATGAGTTTCCTTTACACCTATTGTTCTCTGCACACTTTCAAGTGGTTTGGCCTTCCCTTGCATCCCTCTTTACATAATTCCTTATAATTGGTCCAATTCATCACACTCTGTATTTTCCATCTGTATTCTGGTGTATCGCTCTACCCTTCTCCACTTATTGCTCCTATCTATGTCCCTGGTGTACTCTCCTGCCAGGGTATTTTACTCCTTTCTCACTGATTCCAGAAAGAGGTAAAATGCTCCCCTTTCATGTATTGGTTTGACACTTTTCCCACCTTCAGGCTCATATCCTGGTTTACTTTACCACCAGGATGTCACACTGTTTCACAAAGTCCACTTCTCATCAGGGTGTAAGCCTGATACTCACTATTTGCCCGGTTCACTAACCTGCAAATGCTTTTCCATTCTCCAACTACTTTCTTTGCTATCCACAAAACAATCTTTTCTGTATATTGGGTCACTCACCCTTTCTCAGTACAGTTTATTTCTGTTTTCACTTCTTCCTTCAGATATGGGGTCCTCAACCCTTTTCCAGCACTGTTCCCACTCACATAAATTCCTATTTTGAAACGTTGGGTCACCGACCTTTTTCTAATATTGCTTGCATCTGCATAAACTTCTTCAATGGTGTTATTTAACACGGCACGGCATTCAACTTCTCGCGCTTCCGAACCCGTTTGCTTTCTGTGGGATTACTGGGTTGCTTCAGTGTTCCTCGTGTCTTCCCTTATCTGTCGTCTTTGGTTCACTGAACAAGCTTGCTCCCTGTGAGACGGTAAGCTTTTGCTTTAGCCTCCTCTGCTGTGCACGGCACTCACTGCTTTGGGCCCTCAAGTGTTAAGCTTCTTTCAGTTTGACTCTCCTGAATGCCGTTCTTGTCAGCTTCAGCACTCTTTAAGGGGTCTAAATTGCGAGACGGACTCAAAAGTAACATTTTCTCAATGTTTGCCATTTTTTAAATGGAAAAGAGCTGAGATAAACCCCTATCTTTCCCTATCCTAACAAGGATTTCCCTACCTAGCAAACTAATCTTAAGAAAGATGACCTAGTGTGCAAAGTCCCCTAACCCTCACACTTATACATACAACAAAATAACACAAGGAATATTTGGCTGTCTTCAATTCAACACAGTAATGTAAAGGTTCACATTTATAATGTTTTGAAAGTACTGCTTGGGACCAGGGTTAGATTGCCTTCCCCTGGATCAATGCAAGAATACCCTCGAAGACGTTCTGTTTTAACAATGTTCTGTTCAGTTCAACACAAAATACATTTTCCTTCAAATGCGACGCTCCGCTTGTCACAGCAAATGTTTCCTTCACAAACACTTGCTCCATAAATTAAAGCAATTGATATCTTTCTCAATATTCTTCTTGGTAAAGCAAATGTCTCTCTTACAAAACACAAATTCATAAATTAAAGCAATTGCTGTTTTGTTTCCCAATATCCTTCTTGATAAGGCAAATGTCTCTCTCTCAAAACACAAGTTTAGAAATCAAAGCAATTATTTTTCATAGGCTGTATAGCAGTAATCAGCATATCACACTTCTTCAAATGCAATACTTTTGTCAGGATAGCAAAACAACTACTTCTGATAAGGTAAAACTTCTTGCCATAATTATACTGTTTCAAAGCATCTTCTTCATTCCTGGTCCACTCACTTGCAAGGACAAACCCCTATTTATTATGCTTAGTGGCAATACTTGTTCCAACACTGACTGTCTCTTTTCAAAGTCTCTTGACAATATGGGATACAGGTCTCCTCCAATTGGTTTAAGGGGAATTGCGTCCTTGCCCGCTTCGTACTGTGTTACTTATTCGGTATTCAAAATTAGCTAAATGTCCTTTCCGGAAAACCCCATGGTCACCTTTAGTGTCAGGTATACTCGCTGGTCTTCCTTGGCACCTCTGTTTCCTTCGCTGATGCTGGATTGTCCCATTGCTGGCTTTCACATAGCATCAGCGGGCTGCCCAGCTGCTTCCCGGAGCTCTGACAGCTCTGTTCATCCTCCACACTCACCTGCACATCTAAATGCCTCTTGTCAGGTTGGAAGCACATCTCGCTCTCGGCTGGGCTTCTCGTCCCGACAATGCTTCCCGCTGAGCTTACTCTGCAAAGTTGCAGACCTCAACAACTTGCTTCGGCATTAGCTGCCATTCTTCTTTCTGCTTCTGTGGCAGGCACAGCACTCTGGTCTGCCTCTGCCACAGCTACCCCTTCATTATCCTCTCTCAGCTGCATCTAATTCCTGAATTTAAATGCCACACTCAAGTATTTAGGTCTGCAACAACTAGACCGCTCATTCTGCTCAATGGCATTATTGATCCTTACTAAGGCTGAGTCCCTTTACCTCATCCCAGTAACAAAATCATTATGGATCTTGAAGTACATATTGGTTTTGGGGTTTTGATATTTAATTAGTTTGGATTTCTTTGTAAAATGGGAGTTGTTAGGGTTAGGAAGTGTCTTGCAAAGGGTGTGTGTTTTAACATTGGAGTAAGGATCTCTATTTAAGACATGATCATGACAATTAGAGGATTTTATATTTAATTCCTGCACCCCCAAAGTATACATCTTGTTTTGGTTAGCTGACTTTTCATAGCATGCTCTTGACAAGTTGTATGTGGGGCCATGTACACTAAAAGCATACCATTAGGTATTTGGGGATTATGGGAATCATACCTTCAGAGGAAGATGAATAATGCATCTCTCCCAGAGAAGTCACCACTTCCCCCTGACAGCCGTCTCCTGCTATCTGATCCTCCCTCAAGATGCCACCCCCAGGTTTAGGATCAGGTAGCGGCTGCCTTCCCCTGGCCACCTGGGAGGAGACTTTAGGCTAGGGTTTTGTGATGACTCAGGATTCATCTCAGCTGCTTCTGACGGTCTGCTTATCCTCAGCATTCTGACTGGTGTCAGAACAAGTCACTGACAGAGCCAGCCTTTGCCTCCCTCTTTGTTCTGGTGTTCTCTGAGCTGTGTAAACTTTAAACTTCCCAGCACGGTGTAACGCTTTCCAAAGACTAGAATGCAGCGTTGGTTTACAGCTTCTGGTCATCTTCATTACTCCATCCTTCTTCCTTCTCTCTGTACTGAAAAGGGGGGGGGGTCACATAAGGTGTTTGACTGCAGTAAGGTGGGATCTCTCCATCTATACCACAATAAGCAATGTATGTATCTTGCAGAGACATATATGCATTATTGGGAACTGTGGTTGCAAGAATATTGTGATCTAATATTCTTCTGGCCTTCTGTAGTTTGTCTTCCCCTGTGTCGTCTTTCTGCAGATAGCCACCCCCAGGGGCAGAGTCAGGTGGCTTCTGTCTTTCCCTGGCCATCTAAAGGAAGCTTCTCTCCAGAGAATAAGTGACGATAGTTTGTTTGTTTGTTTATTTATTTATAAAGCACTCCTAACCCAAGGGTATCTAGGTGCATTACATGAATTCTCAGGTAATTAGTTACATGCATACATCTAGGATATTTTTTAACACAAAGTTACATGGTGGGCATATGCCCAGTTATGATACAACACAAAAAGGCATACAATATATACAATAAGTTCTTTACACAGATACAGATAAACGCCTAAGTGATGAATGCCAGTTCTAGATTAAGGGCGCTACTGTTGCAGTAGATTTTTGGTGGTGAGCCAGTGTTTCGTGTTTTTTTCTAAAATTGTGAAAGGATTGCTCAGCTCTTAAAGTCGTGGGTAAGGAGTTCCAAAGTTGGGCAGCCATGACTGGGAAGTTGCTGCCGCCTGCTTTTTTCAGCTTAAACCCGGGGACTCTTAGGCAGAAAGAGTTGCCAGTCCTCATAGGTCGCGTGGATTTGTTTTTGATGAATTTATCTGTTAAGTATTGCAGGGCTGAGTTATTCAGACATTTGTAAATTGCGGAGACTGTTTTCAAATGAATTCTACCTTCGATGGAGAGCCAGTTATTATTCTGCCTAAACACTGAAATATGTTGTCTTCTGGAGATACTTAGGACTTTTCTAAGAGCATTATTCTGAAGGATTTGGAGTTTGTGGATGATAGATACAGGGCATTGCAGTAGTCGATTATGGAAAATATTAAGGCTCTGGCCAACGTAATGCAGCTTTCTGTAGAAAGAAAGGGTTTACAGGTGTGGATTAGTTTGCAAGTATAAGCTGTCGCCGAAGCTGTTGCGCTGACTTGTAGAAGCCTAAGGTTTTTACCTCCTTAGCTACCTTGATGTCGTTGCCATCATTGGTAAAGTGGAGGTAATGATTGCTAAGTTTTTTTCAGATTAGCTGAGTGTCTAGGAGCAATAAATCTGGCTTCTCATCATTCAGGCAGAGACTGTGTAAGGCCATCCAAGCCTGAATGATGAGATAGATTTTGTTAACTAGTTCCAGTCTTTGTCGTAGTCGCCCGTCAGAGGTATAAGGATCTGGGTGTCATCTGCATAGTTAGTGTAGGTGACACCCAGAGAGTCTAAGTCATCAAACAATGGTTTGGTAAACACATTATACATCGTAGGCGACACACAGGATCCCTGCGTGACTCTACATGTTATAGGGATGGGATCAGAAGATGAGAAAACTCACATGTATCTGTTGTTTAAGAAAGATTGGATCCATGCCGTTGCATCCGTTCAAAAATGAGCTGAGTAGATAGATGTTTACACAACACCTTATGATCAACCAGATCAAAGGCAGCTGAAAGATCCAAGAGGAGCAAGAGGGCATATTGCCCTTTGTCTTTCAAGTCATTGATCTGATTCTGCAGGTCAATCAAGGCTGTTTCAGTGCCATGTTGAGGTCTGAAACCAGGTTGTCAGAGTCCTAGTAGATTGTTGGTCTCTAAATACGATTGTATCTGGATATAGGTAGATTTATCAATGATCTTTAATAGAAAGGGGACAGTCGTGATAGGTCTGTAATTCGTTAGGATGCTAGGGTCCAAGAAGGTTTTTCTAGTAGTGAGAGTACCCATGAATCTTTAGGTTAGTAGGGACAGTGCATGTGTGGAAGGAGGAGTTAATTAAAGTAGTGATGAAGGTGGATAGGTTGTTAGCTAGTTCTTTGATGGTGGATGCGGGGCAAGTTGCTCCCTGGAATCTAGATGTTTTGAGTATATGATCTTTTCTATTTCTGGAATAGACACTTGGGAGAATGTAAATCTCTGCAGAGGTTTCGGACGGTTAGGAATAGCTTTCGGGTTATTAGCTTGCGTAGGTAAGTTCTGTTTTTTGGAAGCTATTTTATTTTGGAGAAGAGCAATCTTATTGGCTACGGCATCTCGGATCTTCGTGCAGCAGGTTTTATCTTTGTTACAGCTGTCTGGTAGAGTGGTGGGAGATTCCAATTCTCTTAATATAACGAAGTGCTCTCTAGTGCTAGATCTAGCTTTATTAATCCTTTTGTTGTGTTACGTTTGGCTAAGAGAATTTCTTCTTTGTAGTTAGCTGAGATCTTGAGTAGTTTATCTTTGTTAGATGAAGTAGAGTTGTTTTTCCAGATTGTTCCCCTTTTTCTTTTTCCATCTTGCAATGCTTTAAGTTTAGGTGTAAACCAGGTTTTCAGGTGTGCTTTCGGTTTGCCTTTGTGTAGTTTTAGAGGTGGTATATTGTCAAGAGCTGAGAAATAGTATTGTTTCTACTAAACATTTCTACTAAAGCTGCCGGATCGGATGAGACAAGCCGGAAGTTTAGTAAGGGTCTGAGGAAGGGCCTAAGTTTATCAGCAGTGATGTTGCATTTATTTCTGGTAGGAGTAGGAGGAGCTATAAGGTTATTTTTGTTAGGAAATGCGCCTTCTTGGATAGTAAAATTGAGTAGACTGTGGTCAGTCCAAGGGTAAGGTTCAATTGAGGTTATAGTGGTCTCACAGTTGCAGTCAGCAACCCAGTCTATGGTTCTTCCCTTTTCATGTGTAGCTTGAAAGACTCTTTCTATAAGGCCTGGGGCCTAGTTAAGTCAGGGAGTTGGCCAAGGCCAGTGCAGATTGATCATTGGGGTCATTAAAGCCGAGATTAAAGTCTCCTAGTATTAGTATTTGCGAGGAAGGCTTAGTATTGGTGGAAAGTAAGGTGATTATGTCTTCCTCAAAGGAACCGATGGGTCCTTCAGGTCTGTAGATCAAATGTGCCGTTATAATGCGTGAGTTAGTCAGGGGCAGTTTAACCATCAGCAGTTTGCAGGATGTAATAGAGGATTGAGTGGACATTCTCAGGCCCAAGGCGGATTTGGTGATGAAGGCAATCCCTCCACCTCTACAGGATACTCTGTCAGATCGTAATCTAGTATAATTGTCTGGAGTAGCAATTGAGAGAGATGGTCCTGCAGCTGCATGTAGCCAGGTCTCAGTTATCGCAAGGAAGTCCAGATTTTTGTCAATAATTAGGTTGACAATCTCAACTGCATGTGGAACCAAAGATCTGGAATTTATCATTGTGCCTTTGATTTAAGTAGCAGTTTTGATATGGGAGTTGGTACCAGTTGTACTGGTCATCAAGTTACCTTTGCGGAGGGATTTTTCAATTTTAGGTCTTGCTTTCTTAAGGTAATGTGGATGACTGTTTGTAAGTGCTAGGGCAAAGGGCATTTTGTATGTTTTACCTAATCTAGAGCCAAGTCGAATATTTCTGGCAGAGGTCGGGCATGGGATATTCAGCGCTGGTGTAAGGGGGACCCTCAATGTCAATGAAGTGGAGGCTAATCTACTGACCGATCTTCCCAGTGGGTTGGAATCATACATTTTGTGAATGTTAACCATGATGGGGTCTAGTAGAGGTCTGGTAGTTCTGATGGGTATAGGTACAATCAAATGCCTGAGCGGGGGCCGGAATAATGTGGGCTTGATCCTGTCTGGAATAAGCAATGCCTGCAGGAATTTGCTAGGCCTAATTGAGCAAGTGTTGTTGGCCTGGACGGACATGATGATGATGATAGGTCACCCTTTGTTTGTTTGGATGAGTGTCTTGACATTAAAATGTTGAGTCTTATACATACAATTGGGATTGACTAGAGATGCAGTGATGACATTCAGACTAGCGATTAGGACACTGAGACGGATGATAAAGATACTAGTATACATAGTTATTAACCAAAGGGTCATAGGCTGCCAGACTATCAGTAAGATTCATCATAGCCTGATAAAAAGCATACGGGTGGTTCACATTAAACTGAAAGCAGGCGCAAAGGAGGCAGAGGAGGGAAATTATTCCACCATCATGGCCTTATGGCAATGTGGCATAATAGAGCCATCAGAATCACATGGTAACACAGCTATTTATCCTGTAAAAAAAGTGAAATGGTCAATGTGGCGGATGATGCCGGACTTGCTCCAGTTGAACAATATTTTAGAGGCAGAGTTCCTAGTATTTCCAAACCCTGACACCATCCTCTGTAATATCCCCATGGAAGTCACCTATCTTACAGTAATAGCCCTAAAAAATGTTTTTTTCCTCTATCCCATCACACTTTGACTCCCAACCCCTTACAGCATTTACTTACAGATGACAGTGGTTTCAACACACTTGTTTGTCCCAAGGGTACTATGAGTTCCCAAGTATTCCTAACAGGGTGTTTCAAATTGATAGAGCGAACCTATAAACACCGAGCACAGTGATTCAGTATGTGAATGACCTAACGTTGTGTAGCACAACAGAAGAATTATATAGGAATGACTCAGTAAAACATTTGACCTTATTGGCAGAGAAGGGTTACAAAGTGGACAAGGATAAACTGAAGTATTGTCAGCTAAACATTGTGTACTTAGGGCAGTTAATATCATCGGCAGGCAGACAAATAACCCCAGAAAGGACTGCAGTAGTGGTGAACACACCACAACCTACCACAGTCAAGGAGATTTAGCAGTTTTTGGGTTTGTGTAACTATCGTTGAGCATAGTTATTTGACTATTCAACATACACCATGCCCCTACTACAAGGGCTAAAGGCAGTGCATAAAGCAAAAGTGTCATTTGTTTGAAAGGCCAGATGATCAGATCATTTCAGGTGCCAAACATGGTGATCAGTACTGCCCCTGTTCTAGCCATACCATATTGTAAAAACATGTTTTTCTCACACTCTAATGACTAAGTGATGATAGCTGTCTGCACACAAAAGACTTCACTGGGACATAAAACCCTGTACGATTTCATCAGTCTTCTTGACCACATAATCCAGGGACACTTCCTTTGTGACCAGGCACTGGCAGTAGCTACATTCGCAATACAAGAATCATCTACCATTACCACGAGGTGCCCTTTCACCCTTTATGTGGAGCATGCAGTTCTCACAATCCTAGAAAAATCAAAATCCACTCTCACCACCCAACCAGCATCAGGGTATGATGTTATTCTGTCAAATTCCTCTATACATATTATGAGGTGTCACACTGTTAATCCAGCAACATTTTTTGCAAAACCGGTACTATGGGTTAATATATGCATTATAGCTCCCTACGGCAATTGTGGTATTAAAATGTGCAGCGCATTCAACCAACACAGACCCATATGCTTGTGGCAACTGGGAATGCGACTTAGCAGCCAAGGAAGCAGCATATTTATAAAACCCCATTGACATGGTCTCATCTGCACTATCCTTACAGTGGATAGAAATGGCAGTCCCATATAACACCCTTACCCTGGCCCAGCCTATTGAGCTGCAAGTTCAAGCTCCCCAGCAGGATTAAGAGTCATGGATAAAGAGGGGGTGCTCCCTTTCACCTACAGACCTCATATGGAGTCAGATATTTCAGGAAAACTAGCTATGCCCATAGTATGGCATACCATTGCTCTGGAGCATTTGCACTTCCAACACACACATCCAAAGAATACATTGACAATGATTTGCAGGGGGAATTATTCATCCCAAATCTCCACAAGCTTGTTGCTGATTTCATATCAAATTGAATTACTTGTGAAACGCACACCACAGGTCGCACTCTTAGAACGCTTAAGGCATCATTGCCCCACCCTTCAGACCCTTTCAACACCTACACATCCACTATGTGGACATGGCTAACAGGTGCAGTAACTTTTTACCATATTATTGTTGGGGTTTGCCCATTCTCACATTGGATCTAAGCAGGTCCCTGTGTTCACCCTGATGCTAAATCTGCAGCAACATTCCTGGTGTGTGAAGTGTATCCCCGGTGGGCGATTTGTGACGTTATCTAGTCTGACAACGGCACTCATTTTTTCTATGAACGATTTAAGGAAGTATGTAATTTATTGGGTATAAAACGCAATGTATGCACTGTTTATCATCCATGTGCCGACGGAATGGCTGAGCGCATGAATGGTTTGTTGAAACGAAGACCTGCAAAACTATGTCGCACACTGCATAAGAGCTGGCTGCACTGTTTGCCTATTGGTTTATTTGTTATAAAGAATCAATGAGGGTCTATCACCTTACCGTGCATGAAATAATCAGAGACAGAAGGTTGCATGCTCCTCTCACACCTGCATGCACAACCTCAGATTTGCTCAATTCTGCTAAAATTTTAGAGGAAGCGTTTCAGGGCTTCCTTAGGGAGCTAACTAAATCTGTCAGGTTTATAACTGACCAGTTTTGGCCCCATCGCAATGATCATGATCCAGCAGTGACTGACTAGTCGCCATCACAACAAGAGTGATTGCAACATCTCCAACAAAACCCTTCCCATGCGACCGCATTATTGGCAGGAACTTTGTCTGCAAGAGGAAGGACCCAAGTTGGAAGTCCGGTTCAAAGTTATCTACCCTACTACCATAGCCGTCAAAGTTTCCAGTAGGTAGCTATGGATTCACCTCAGTGACGTCCACAAAATCAAGAGTTCCTTCACACCCCTCCAGGAAGAAGAAGAAGAAGTTTAATGACTCTTTTTCTCCAATAACATTAATTAATTCCTTACATCCCTTTGGACGACAGGACATTATTGCCTCAGAACAATATCATACGAATACATATTCATAATGTACATTCCTTATTTTGTTATTCTCTTTTGTATTTCTTGTTTTTCATGCTATACTATAGGTGTTTTTTCTTTAGGAAGGATGGGTTTTATAATGTTACTAATGTTAAACACACTGAATTACAACTGAATGCTCATGTTTCTATTTTTAGAATTAAGAGAGATACAACTGATCCAAGAGTTATCCCAGGCAGATCTGATGATATGCATCACCATGCAGAGGACAACCTGTGTTGACGCCACATGCAAGGAGTGGAGAGTGTGATGAATCCAATGGAGTCATCACATATTCCCCATTGGTGACCTCCTCCCATGTGGCCAGGGGATGGCAGCTGATACCTGATCCTGACCCTGGGGGATGACACTGCTTCATTGGGTGAGACACGGTACACTCCATTTACACATAGGAAAACAAAATCTATGCCCGATACATTAATGGTTTATTGCAGTTTGTTTGTTTGCCCTTTAGTGACAGAGGAGCAATCTATCCTCAGCCTTTTGTAGACCAACCTCCCATTTCTCTTTTCATAAATGGAGGTTCTACGAACACTTCTTCAAAAGGCTGCAAACAGACCTCTTCTAAAATTTCAAAGAAAACCTTGTTCCAATCCCCTTTTGGTCAAGCTCCCATTTGTGACTCAAAAGATAAAAGCTCCAAAAGAACGATTTTCTGTTCTAAAAATACTTCAAGAAAAAACTGATTTGCCATTTGAAATCATTACAAGAAATTCACCAAGCTTTATACCTCAAACAACAACTATGGACTTCGATTCCCACTAACCCCTACGCACTGGCACGAGGAAGATGAAAGAACCGATGCAAAACAGTGAGAACTTGAAGCCCATTGAACATATTAGTTGTTTCGGAAAAGCACAGGTGAGCAGGACCTTTAAAAATGGCAACAGCATTGTACAAGGGCACAGGGGAAGATGTCAAATCTCGTGAAGTGGCAAGAGACTGCTGCAGAGATGAGCTGAGGAGGCAAGGCAGAGATACTCAACCACAGAGACGGGAAGCCACACTTGGTGAGCGGGAAGTGCCATGAAGATGCCAGGAGAACAGAGAGAATCCCTGGGTGTATGGTAGCTCACGGAGACTGTGTTGTCAGTGCCAGTAACTGAGCAGAAGTAGGCGTCCAGAAGAAAAGTCTCCCAAACAACCAAATAGACGTCAGAGTGACCCGGAGTGTGAAGCAGGCAGCGGAGGACCGAAGACTCTTTGAAGAGCCCAAGAGTTGGCCCAGATCAGATCAGGACTCTTGGGCATTTTGGCCACTGTGCCTATGTGAAAATGAATGTGATAAAGCGACAGAAGCAGAAACAAGCATAATTGTGTTTGTTAACGAAAAAGGCAGAGAGCCAAACAAACTCCCTATAATATACAGGCATATAGAGTGCAAATGTGGGAGGGAGCCTAAAACAAATATCCCAAACCGAAAAGGGTATATGCAAATGTGAAAGTAAAGAGGAACTGTGAAGCATGAGAAAGAAGCCCAGCAGGAATTTCAAAAAGCACACTTACTGTCCTGGCAATGAGATACCAGGCAGGTGACGTTGTATGAGATAAGTCCTGCAGGAGAGTATACCAGGCATTTGAAAGTATAAAGAGAAGCCTTGGTAGGAGATCATACCAGGCAGTTGAGAGTGATAGTGTTTTGAGTCCAGAAGAAACTTAAGTTAAAGAAAGACTGATGAAGAAAAATAACTTTTCATCTAACAGAAGCATTGCGGGCCAAGAAAGGACACAAGGAACTGTTAGATACAAATACATTATTCACACATTAACAAATCCACGGAAGGGAGTCACCCTCTGGAATCAAGATTTTCCCACCTTGAAGAACATTTACTTTTGGAACTTATCTTATTTTTTTGTTTATGGCCACATTTGTGCTAACATCAAGCTGAAGACATATCCTGTATCTCTTTTTTAGAGTGTGAGGACTAGGATAGAAAGTTTGGACAGCTTTTGATTTGTGGCATCCTGACATAGGTAGGTAATTCCTCTTAGAGCAGAGACTGAGAGGTATTTTCCCAAACCATTTTGAGTTAATAAAAGTCTTTAGCCAAAACCTTTGACAACTTTGTGCCTGGCTTTCATTTCTGACCCCTCACAGGAGGGAGAAATTCAGCGACCCGGTTTTCTTTGCTCATTGATCCCCCATTCAGTGGCCACACCTAGATTGTTCTTACCCCAAGAAATGTAACCAGATGTAGCACAATGTTTAGTTAATTTGACTTTATGCAAACTGTGAGGCACGGTTCAGACACACAAGGCTCAGATGCAGTGGGTTGTAGTGAATACAAAAGTATATGATAACAATTATTTAAAAGAGAAAATAGTTACAGAATATAATGGGTTGAGTGCACTCATACAAATCTATTGACAGAGATGGCATGTGATACCAGAGAGATGGGAAAAGCAGGTAAAAAAAAAAGGGGTCTTTTTAATAACATCCCCCGAAGCCTACTGCTTTAGCTGCCACCGTCATTCCCATTCCCACTCCTCCTCCTGACACTGACTCTCACTCTGACACAGACTTTACCAACCTTTAACTCTGCATCTCCAACTCTCTGAACAAACTTGCCTCCAAGTTCAACTCCTGGTTTGACTATGAACTGGCCACTCTGAAACCCATGTTCAGAGCAGCTGAGCGGAAGTGGCTGGCTTCAAGCACATCCTCTGACAAACTGTCCTACCACCCTTGGCTCCCCTCACCTCCTACTCTCCTATTTTTCTCCCATAACACCTGATGAGGTTTCTAGACAAGTCTGCTCTATGAAAATGTCTCATCCAAACAGGTGCTCCGCTGCTACTCCAGAACTATCAAGGACAGCATTGTCTCCCCTGCTCCATCTCAGGCTGATTTTTGCAATCACTCCTTTGTCACTGGATCCTTCCCTTGACTTCTCAAGCACTCCCTTGTACACCCTCTCCTCAAAAAGAATTCTGACAACCCTTTCTGTCTGCAAACTACCGCCTTATCTCCATTACCCTCTTCCTGGGCAATCTCCTGAAGAAGCTGGCCATCTCCCAGCTTATCCACCATTCTGAACCTGCTTGTTGTCTCAGCAACGACAAGTCTGTTTTCAGAGCTGCCAGAGGCACTGAAACTGTTCTCCTACACACGCATGACGATGTGCTCTCTAATCTCAATACCAGCTCTTCTTCCGTTCTCATCCTTCTTGACCTTTCCTCTGCCTTTGATATGGTCAATCATGTCACCTTGATAAATTGGCTCTGTTATACCCTTGGCATCACGGGCCTGACTCTGAACTGGCTGACCTTCTTCCTCTCGGACAGACCTTCACATTCAAATGGACCCTTTTCTCTCCACCATCTCACTCGCCACATGCAGTGTCCCTCAGGACTCTATCCACCGGCCTTGGCTTTTCACCATCTACCTGCCCCCTGGAGGCAAGTCCCTGAACGCTCACACCAGAGAGAATACAAGCTAAGAGCATTCTGCTAAAAAGTAGTACAAGCAGAATTTTATAAAGGAAAACATTGTAATAGATGATGCAATGCATACAGTAGAAACCAGTGCAGCTGGTTGGTGTGCACCTATATATGATCCGCCTGCTCCATAACAGATACTAGGTCATTGGTTCCAACCAATCCGTCCGTCTTCCATCACATGGTTGCTGTATTGATCATCTTCTTCTCACGTCGAAGGTCAAAGAACAATTTAAATATACTGTGCACCGGGCAAGCTTAAGTCAGGCACAAAGGAGGTTCTGGGGCACTCTAAACTTCACACACACATTTCACTCACTCCCTTCTGCGCCATCTGGCTCCAAAGTCTCCACCTTCATTTTGAACTATAATGTATCCCTCCCAGCACCTCGCAATACAAATCACACGATTGTTGCTCAACGATGTGCCCTGTCTGTCCTCTTTGAACGTTTCAGGACTTTTTACTTTGGGGTTGTTGGTCAAAGGGCACCTGGTGCCATGGAATTCAGGGATGTTACAGTTTAGTCAGTTATATGGGCTATAACTCATGGTCGCCTGGGGATGGGCTGGGTCATGCTTTGGCCGGTGTGAGATAACATGCACACCAGGCGCCGGACTGTGATCATGGCCTTGTAGGGCACATTCCTCTTGAGTAAAAAATACATCTTTGCAACACTGTTAGAACAATGAATAGGCATTGTGGTGGTTGGGGGAGTGGGCTGTCCTTATGATATGATATTTTATTTATAGAGGCCCTATACAAAAGTGTTTCAAGGCGTGATGAGGCAAGGGAGGGGAACAAAGTGGGACACAACACTGATCTTACTAGGCCGAGCAACATTGAGATTGCCCAAGTGCAGGGGGAGGAAAGGGGAAAAGTGCAGGAGGAAGGGGAGGAAGAGCAAGTGTAGGACATAGGATCTAAACATTGCAAACAAGAAGTGCAGGCAGCAGGTGGCAGTGCAGGGGTTAAGTGCAGACAGTGAGTGTTAGATAGTGCAGGTAGGGGGGCTGTAGGGTTTCAGATACAGCCCCAAGTGCAGGCATGCCAGGAGGCAGTGCAGGTGTGTGACTGGGAGCGCAGGGACCTGGGCCCATGGTTCAGAGAGTAGGCATGTAACCAGTGCAGTTTCAGACAGGAGATCAGCAGGGAAGAGGAAGAGAGACGTCAGAGGCAAAGAGGAAAGTCTTGAGCTTCTTCCAGAACCAGAGATGGTTCTGCTCAAGTTTCAGAGAGGCTGTTCCAGAGGGAGGCGCCAGCCGAAGAGAGAGACCTACCCGAATCTCGTTGCTTGGAAAAGCTACTGAACCTCAAGGAGTTGGAGGTGGAGGAGCAAAGAGCTCGAGTAGGAAGATACATCAGAAGGGAAAGCTGGAGATATTGTGGTCCCTGGCCTCAGAAGGCCTTGTGGACAATTCAAAGGGTCTTGAACTTCATCCGTGAAGCCACTGGGAGCAAATTGAGAGATTTCAGTGCTGGAGAGATACTATTCCTGGGCTTGAGGCCAAGGACAATTCTCGCAGTCTTCTTCTGGATGAGTTGCAGAGGATTGAGAGTGGAGGTGGGCAGATTTAAAATGAGGTTCTTACAGTGGTCAAGTCTAGACAGGACAAGAGCTCTAGAAACTGAGAGCTTCTAGGGGAAGAAGATGAAAGTAAGAATACCTCTTAGGAGGTTCAGTTGATAGTTTGACTTCTCAGAGATATCAGATATGTGAGGAGAGAAGGAGAGTGTGGAGTCGAAGATAATCAGATATTTTAGCCTCAAAGCTTGGAGCAAGAAGAGTGCCAAGGGAGAGCAGCCAGAGTGTGAAGGGAAAGGTGTGCCAATCAGGAAGATCTTTGTCTTACTGGCATTCAGGCAGAGATCATTGGTGGTGCACCACTCTTGGATTGCAGACAGACAATCGGGGATGAGAGAAGGAGAAGAGGTGGCAGAGGAGAACCTGAAAGTGAGCTGTGTGTCATCCACATAGCATTGGAAGTTAGAGCGAGAGCAGCAATGCGGTGGGTGAGAGGTGCCAGGTATTGATTGAACAACTAGGGAGTAAGGTTAAACCCTTGGGGAACACCTCAGGTGGAGAGATAGATAGCGGAAAGGATGGACCCAAGTTGGACCTGGGAGGGTCAGTCAGAGAGGAAAGAATTCAGCGAGGCCAGAGCCTGATCAGTGTTACTCAGGATATCAGGGAGCCGGTTGAGGGGAGATCAAGTAGGATTAGGACATAGGGGAGATTAGAATTGAGGTAAGAGAGCACATGTTCACGGATGTTCAGGAGAGCTGTTTCTGTGCTTCTGGCTGCTCTGAAGCCAGACCGATGGTCATGGACACAACCAACAAAATCAATGTGAAGATTAAGCTGGTAAATGGCCAGCTTTTCCAGAAATTTTACCCAGGAAAGGATGATAGAGATCGGGCAATGATAAGACGAAGGTAGGGGTCAGCTGAGGCTTCTTACGAAGAGGATGCACAAGAGAGTCGTTCAGGGGTGGGGGAAGGTTCCAGAGGTGAAAGAGTGGTTGCAGAAGTCGGCCAAGGCTTGAGCGAGGGTGTCAATGTGGTTCTTGATAGTTTTGGAAGAACAGGGAAGAACATGTTTTGATGAGGTTTTCATCAATCAGACTTGTCTATAAACCTCAACAGGGGAGAAGAGAGGAAAGGCAGAGAAGGGAGGGGTGGTTGTGGTGCCAGGGGGGCTGGAGGAAGAGGAGAGACTGAAGGGAGAAGCAGGAGAAGCTGAGATAGTGTAAAGGATGTCCTGGACTTTAGAGATGAAGTGAGAAGCCAGGGCCGTACAGAGGGCCTGGGAAGGAGCAGGAGAGTTAGGGACTACAGGAGGATTGGCCAGCTCCTCACAGATTTTAAATAGTTCAGCTGAGTTGTTAGATGTCGCAAGAATGTGGGCTTGTATGTGAGCTCTCTTCTTAGTGAGGGCACATTATCGGTAATGCCTTAGGAGCAGGCGGTATGCCAGAGGATGTACAAGATGCCAGCCATTTCCTCTCAGCCACCCTACACTTGCATTTAAGGGTGACAAGATCTGAGTCATACCAAGAGTTGCACCTGGTTTTAGGCTTTGTGTGGATCCTCATGACAGAGACAAGTGCATTGAGAGTATCAGAGATAGCAGAGTGGAGCATGGAAAGGGCTGTGTCATGGTGTAAGTCAACCAGAGGTGCAGGAGGGGAGAGAAGGAGGCAGCAAAAGCCTCAACTGACACACACTTCATGGGTCGAATGACATAGAAGATGGGTGGCAGTGTAGGGGTAGGCTTGACCTGAGGGTTGGAGAGGGGGAGATGAGAGGAGAGGAGAATGTGGAGAGTGGAGTGATGAGAGGGTTAGGGGGGGAGGTCTGAGATGATCAGAACATCGAGAGTGTGCCCTGCAGAGTGTGTCAGGCCAGAGGAAAGAATATATATATATACATGTATATAGAGAGAGAGAGAGAGTTGCAAAGGTTGCAAAAGAGTCCCGTGGCAGGACAGGAAGAATGCAGGTGAATGTTGAAGTCACCAGTGAGGAGGAGTTGAGTGGTTGAGGCCAGGAGGGAGGAAAATAAGTCAACCCACTTGGAGAGGAAGGGAGAGATCTGACCACATGGCCGGTAGATAGTAGCCACTGTGAGAGAGTGGCCAGAAGACAGAGAAAGATACAAACCAGGCATTCAAAGTTTGGAGTAGGGCTGCAAAGGGATGATAGAGGGAGGAATCCACTCAGGTAAGATCAGGGCTACACCTCCACTGGGACGGTTGGATCTGAGCGTGGCGAGGATCTTGTAGCCATCAGGAAGGAGAATGTCAATGCTTGTGACAGGGTGGGACATGAACCATGTTTTGGTGAGACTATGGACATCAAGGTCGGTTTCTACCAGGAGATGGCAGGAGATGGCAGATGTCAGCAGAGTTTTTGGCGGCTGAGCAAGAGTTAAGAGTGGCAAGGTGGAGAAGGTTTCCATCCTAGAAAGACTTCTGGAGAGGGGTACAAATCAGAGGTACTCCCGGTGGAGGTGTGGAAAGAGCCTGAGGGAGGGTGGAGGAGGTAGGAGCAGTGGGCAAGGTAGTCGAGAAGGAGGAAGAGTGCACCAGAGTAGTGGTGGAGGGTGAGCAGGGATAGCTGGAGAGGAAAGGAAATTGATAAGGCACGGGAAGAGTCTATCAAAGAGGAGGAGGTTGGCCTGAGGAGCTTGGACCAAGACGGTGCCATTGAGGTAAACATTGATGATGACCATGGAGGAGTGGAAGGAGGCCAGGAGGGCCTTCCACCAGGTGCACCATTAATGGGAGAGGAAGAGTAAGGAGAGAGCTCAGAGATCATATGAAGATTCAATAGGTCTGACGAATGAACAACATAGAGGATGTCAGTCAGGGTCTGTCTGGAGGAAGCACTAGTGTCGGTATCCGCAATCGGGAGGCCTGCGATATCCTTTCCGAACTTTTTCCTACCAGACTTAGTTAGAAGGATAGGATAGTTGATAGAGGACAGTTGGAGAAGAAAGGAAAAACAGAGAGCACCATAGGTGAAATGGAAGAGGGAGAAGAGGAGAGAGAGAAAGGGGGGTAAGAAGGGAATGAGGGAAGAGCAGAAGGGGGGACTAGGGACGATCACAGGGGGGTGCAAGTAGAAGAGACAGAACAAGGCAGGAAAACAGGACAGATGAAACACAGTGCAGCCATTGGGCACAGCTAAATTCAAAATATGCAGCACAGATGAAAACCCAATGCAGCCACTGGTTGCAGCTAAATTCAAAATAAGGAACACCGATGAAAACACAATGCAGCCACTGGGCAGAGCTAAATTAAAAAATAGTAGGAAAGATGAAAACACAATGCAGCCACTGGGTTCAGTTGGAGGTAATGAGAGTGGAAGTCCAGGTGAGACGGAATGAGGAAGGGAAAGTCAGAGATGCTCAATGTATATGTTTATTAGCATTTATAGAGCGCCCTATCAGCCCTGAGGCATCGTGGTGCATCAAAGTGATGTTCAGTAAAGGCTAATCCACAAGGAGTGAAAGTGTCACAATCTTCAGAGTGTGTTTTGAGAGAGAGCAGGGCCACATCAGCCACAATGCGATTATGCGGGGTGTAGGGACAACCCCCCCACCCAGGCCTGACCAGGCATCGGACAAGGAGCAGACTGGGCCTTATAGGCAGACCCGGTGCCACTCATTGGCTAATGAGGTAACTAGTAGCGAATGGTTGTGGCTCAGGCACATGCACAAGGCTACCAATACAGCATGAGAAAAAATGCAGCCATCTTGGAGGTGGTCGTGAGCAACAGGGCCAGTGGGAAATTGAAGGAGAAAGCCCTATTTTAAAGCATCCACTTCACTTTAGGTGCTGCAGTAAACAAAATGACACTGTGAACCGATCATAACATTCACAAAGTTGCATTTAGAGGTGCGTGGAAATTTGCCAAAAAAGCACTGTAATTCAAATTATGATCATTTTCATGATGCTGGGGCCTGTGTGCAATGGGAGCTCGGGCATGGCTCGAGATTTCCCTCGTCTCGCAATTTAGACCTAGTGCATGCAATGCTGCATTTGCCGCGCAGGCCTTACCTTCTACCTATGATTACTAATATCTATGCAAAATAGCAGTGTTGCTCGCCCCTATGTGGGTTGATTATATTTGATTATATTGAAGTGGGGCCCTTTAACTGTCCATCCTCCCCCCGGCCCATCATAGTGCTTTGAATGCTTTTTGTCTCCCTCTAAAGCGCTTTGGTGGGTGGGATGGCGCTGCCCCCTTCACAACACCCATCCAGCCCATTTGATCTCTATCTTCCAGTGATATGCGGATGACATACAGCTCTCCTTTAAGCTTCCCTCCGCTGCCTCTTCCTCTTCCTCTTTCATTGTTGACTGCCTGTCTGCTATTCAGTCATGGTGCATGGCTAACGATCTCTGCCTTAATGTCATGACTGTGCCACTGGCGAACAAATTGTCACCCATCGTGGACTATTTGGGACTAATTCATCTACATGATCCTCTGTGGACAATATTTTTTCACATTTTAGTCTTTACTTTTCGTTTGTAAGATTTTGGAACAGCCAAATTTAATTTTAAAAACTACATGTTCCAAAATGCACCATGTGGCAGTTCCCATTTCCTGGCTATTCCTATGCAGCAGTCTTAGAATTACAATCCCATGAAGCCTTAGAGATCAGTGCTGCTTTCACTTTTTTCCAGGACCAGATAGGGAGAAGGCCAATTACCATCAGATCTGCTACTCCAAGTGCTGCTAATTAGCCTGCTTCAGCACAGGGCAGGTCAGTATTTATGCAGCTGCCTGCAAGAGCACAGGTCGCTTGCATTGAGCTCCGTCCAGCCCTTTGTTGCCTTGAGCCTTACATTTCCACCATGTCCTGTTGTTTACAGAACCTGCTCCTGTTCCAGAGCCCTGTGTCCCTAGCTTGTAGCCTTGCTACTCTGAAGATCTAGACTTCTTAGCGGTTACTGAATCTTGGCTACATCCAACAGCAGTCCCCGCAATTATGTTAGCCATACCAGACGACTATACTCTATTAAGACTTGATCGAACTACCTCTCGAGGCGGAGGTCTTGCCATTATAGCTAAAACTACATTCCCTCTGATAATTGAGTCACCATCAAACGCAGGATCTTGTGAATCATTAACTGCAAAGTTAACCTTATTTAATACACAATCCATCTCCATTCACCTTATTTACCGACCACCTGGCCCTTTAGGGTCATTTGAAAAAGACCTTACAGATATCCTATCAAACAACCTCAAGAACTCCTCACAAAGCATCCTATTAGGAGACTTTAACATTGGTTTTAGTGATCCTGCAGATGCCAACGCCACAATAATTAAGAATACCTTAGAGGAACTGGGCTTTACCCAGATGATCACAGAGCCTACTCATACCAAAGGTAGAACTCTGGACTGGCTAGCTGTGCACAATTGCCCAGTCCTGGTCTCTTCTATACTTCCACAGCCCTGGACAGACAGCTACTTGATCTCGTTCACCCTTGAGGCGACTCCAGCGCAAATTGACAGTATAGCTCCAGCTGTCCAGACTAGAAACAAAAAGAACATTACCCCTGAATATCTGATCTCACTGATCACACCGACCTTGAATGCCATTCCAGATCACACAGATCCCTTCATGATGGTAGACATATACAATAGAGTCATGCTCTCATCTCTTGATGTCATAGCTGCATTGAAGCAGAAAAAGAGCAAACCTCGAAAACATATCAACTCGTGGTTCTCTCCTCACCTTAAAGCCCTCAGACAGGAAAAGCGACACTGTGAAAAAACTTGGAGATCACATCCTTCAGAAAAAAATAAGAAAAATCTGAGTAGACTAGCATCCCAATATAAAAAAAGATATTATTCTGGCCAAACAAATGTCCTACAGCACTCAAATCTCACAAGCCAAATCCAACACCAGAGAGCTCTTTAAAATACTAAAAGAGGTTGAATCTCCTATCCGAAGCTCCTGACTCATGCCTCAAGGACAAAAATTGGTGCACGGGTATACAAAATGCCTTAGCAAACAAAATCTCCTCTCTCAAAACGAAGATAAGCATTAAAAAAGATTCCCTTCTCTCCACCACTAAACCAAGTATCCTCATCCCCAAAAAGACTCACCATACTCAGTCGCACCCCCCTGCGCACAATCCCCATTTTAACTTCCACAAAGTATCCACTAAAGAGGTAGAAAATGTTATTCTCACGCTTAAGCCGTCGAACTGCCATGGGGAACTATGCCCTGCACAATTGATAAAGGACGTGGCTCGTGATCTCGCACCATTTATTACAAAACTAATAAATGCGTCATTCACATCAGGCACCGTACCTAACAACTTGAAACAATCTTGGGTCCTCCCCCTGCTCAAAAAACCGAATCTAGACCCCTCCACTCCCACTAATTACCGCCCTATGACTACAGTACCGTTCCTTCTTAAAATCCTCGACAAAATAGCATACCAATGAATCCAACATTACCTCGAGCACTATCATCTCCTAGGAGTCAGACAATCGGGCTTCAGGCTTCAACATGGTACCGAAACTGCACTCATAGATCTTAAGGCACAGATAGATGAGCTGAGAGATCAGGGTAAGACTGCACTACTGCTACTTCTTGATCTCTCAGCTGCCTTCGACCTGGTTGACCACGAGATCTTATGCGACCACCTACAAAAAGCAGCCCATTTCTCTCAAGAGGCAACTGACTGGATCCAATCCTTTCTAAATAACCGCACAATGAGAGTCTTCTCTCTACTAGCAGCAGCTGACCCAACGCCCATCACCTGTGGCGTGCCTCAGGGATCCTGCATCTCCCCAACACTGTACAAGATCTTCACGAAGCTCCTTTTCAATGATCTAGATGGTCTGGGTATCACCTACACTAATTACGCTGATGATACCCAGATCCTCATTCCGTTGACGGGGGATTTTGACAAGGATTTGGCCTTCGTCAATAAGGTGTACCTCATCATCCAGGCATGGATGGCCACACACGGTCCATGCCTGAAAGATGACAAAACAGAACTCCTCATTCTAGGGTCCTTACATAACCTCAACAAACTAGACCAAAACTACTCCTCTTTCATAATCAACAACAATAAGATTACTGTAGCCAAGGAGGTCAAAACCCTCGGCTTCTACTTAGACTCCACACTCACCTTCAAAAAACAAGTTAATGCTATGGCATCCGCCACATCCTACACATGCAAACTCATCAGAGCAGCCAAACCTTTTCTCTCTCCTTCTAACTGCATCACACTAGCCAGGGCTCTAATCTTGTCCAAGTTGGACTATTGCAATGCACTATATGTAGGCTGCAACAAATATATTACAAATAAAATTCAAATCCTTCAGAACAATACCCTAAGAGCGGCCCTCAGTATCCCGAAGAAAGCCCACATTTCTGACTCCAGAAGGTCTGTCAACTGGCTATCTACTAAAGACAAAATATTAATCAAATCGGTTTCTCTGACTCATAAATGCCTCCACCAAGCAGCGTCTCAATACCTCATCACTAGATTCACCAAACCTACTTCTTCTCGCCCCTCTAGAATGGCCAATTCCAATCTCCTCCTGGTGCTAAGGTTTAAAATGTACAATGTTGGGAGGGAACAGCTTTCCTGTAAAAGCAGCACAATTCTGGAACTCCCTTCCACCTCCTTGCAGGGCGGACCTCCCCCACCGCTAATTTAGAGCTAAGACCATCCATTGGTTCAAGGCGCACAATATATAATGACCTTTTGCTGCCCTAATGCTCCACACCACAACAATTGTAAATATGTACACTTAGGTTGTCTACTGTTCGGCGTAGATACCTTTCATGAGACAACCAGCATCGTGCATATAGTATTGCTTATATTGTATATTTCTGTAACTTATGCCTCTTCGGAGTCATGCATTTCTTTTTGACGTTCCCAGCACTGTAACCACAGCTGGACCTCATTCCTTTGTATGTAACTAAGATATGCAATCCTGTGCCTGGCTACCCCCGGGTTAGGTGCGCAATACAAATAAATACTAAATACTAAAATACTCTGCCTACACTCTCTTGCCTTTTTCCCTGTACCTCTGAACTTCCTGTACTGCGGCCTTGCTCCCCTGCTTGCAGTGCTCTGTTCCCTGTCTACAGCCCCTTGCTGTCTACCACCAATTATCTTGTTCCCTGACTGCAGTTCCTGATGCTCCCATTGCCTATGTTACATGTCTTTAGCTTCCTCGAGTCTTCATTCCTGCCCTTGTTATCCCACTTCAGAGCTACAGTTTCCTTGTTATCAGTTTTCAGTCCTGCCCATGTTATCCTACTTCAGAGCTACAGTTTCCTTGTCATCAGTCTTTAGTCCTGCCCTTGTTATTCCACTTCAGAGCTATAGTTTCCTTGATTTGTCTTTGCAGTCAAACCCGTGTTATTCCAGTCCAGAGTTACTGTTCCTTGTTACCAGTCTGCAGTTCCCAGTCTCCTTACCCCAGCATTTAGATTTTCTTTCTTTTCTTCTGTCTTCTGGTTCTGAACCTTACTCACTTTGACTTCATTTATTCTGTGGATATTTCTGTTACAGTTGTTTTCTTCACGTGTACCTTGTGCATTTCCTTTGATTAGAGATTGGCTGCTGGGTTTCCAGCAGGCAATCCCTGCCCCCTTTCCTTTGTCACATTTCAGTATTGTACCTTGTGTCATTGTTAACGGTGTACTGAATCCTGTTTCAGGAATCAGTAATTTTTCAGTTCCTGCTGGACCCGTACAGGCTTCAGTCTTTTGAGTACTGTTTCCTTGTGTGTGACTTAGGGTCCAGGCACAGACACCCACTGCTGTTTCTCCTTTCCATGAGCATTCAGAGTAGGCCCTGTAATAGTAACCAGCTCAGAAGGCTGGAGTTACCCTGGTTCTATGGGAAACTCTTCCCCCATTCTGCATACACTCCAAGAGGGAGTTTAACATGTTTGTTTTTCTTGTACACCCTGCCCTTTTCTGTTAACCGTCTTTGCTGCCTATCCTTTCTTGCCTGCAGGACTCCTTGCACTTCTGCTTCTTCTGTACTGTTCTCCCTTTGGCTTTGTGGGCACGTCTCTACCCACAAGGCCTTTTGACACTTAATGCCAGTAAGACAGAGATCCTTCTCATCAGGATCCCTGCTCCTTCCTTCCCTCCCAGACTCTGGCCATCCTCCATAGGCCCCCTTCCCTCACCCTCCTGTGAGGCAAAAAACCTTGGTGTCATCTTCGACTCCTCTCTCTCCTTCTCTCCTCACATTATGGACGGCAGGTTGGCACCCGACCTGTAAATATTCAATGATGACTGACTTCCCGGTGCCACCAGAAGATTACAACCCAGCAGCCTGGAAAGTCAGATGCCGGTAAAATGTAAGGCCCCATTCCCATAGGGTCCCTTAGGACTCAATGGGAGTGGGGACATCGAAGCACCGGCACCGTTGTTAATGATGCCGGTGCTTCTGTGACCGGTCTGCCAACCGTGGCCACTGTGCCTGGCAGGTCAGACCTGTAGGACATTGCGGCTCTAGCAGGCAGGCATATGCCGGTCCGGAAACAACAGTACCGGTAAGCTTACCAGCACCCTTGTTTCTGGACCGGCAAGGTTGTAATGAGGTCCAATGTCTCCAGAGCTTTGGTCCTCTCCAGGCTGGACTACTGCAACAGCCCCTTGCTCAGTCTGCCTAACTCCTACCATTGCCCCCTTTAACTAATCAGAACAGGACTGCTAGACCTATCCTTTGCCTCAAGCCCAGGGACTGCATCTTTCCAGCCCTCTCCACTGGCTGCTGGTTGCTTCAGGGATCATGTTCAAGACCATCTGCATCATCCACAAGGCTTTCTGGAGCTGTAACGCTCACCTGGTATCCACAGGGACGTCACTCAGCCTGTTCTGACCTCTTACGACCTCGAACCCTTCCCTGGAGTCTACTTGACTGGAGACTGGGCCCGAAACAGAGGATTGGTAGAGTTTAACTTCCTATTATCTCTGTGTGCTTGAACCCCTTCTTCCCTGGGGTCCAACCCTTCCCTTTGATTCAAAGCTCACCTTGTTTTCTTGGAAAGTGTGCTCTCCGTCCTGCTTTGATTGGGGCGCATTGATTGATGAGGGCTCGTTGCTGCCTAGTTACTTCACTGTGCGACAGGTAAGTATAATGAGTCTTTTGAACAGTTCTCTAACTTCGTTCCTTTCCTTCCTTAGATGATGGCCGCGTCCGGGGATGGCGACATGCTGCTGAGATGAGTAGCGCTGAAGGTGAGTGAGAGCGCAATGCGCGATGCGACCCTTTCGCATTTGTATTGAACTGAGTTATTTTTCTGTGTCTTTTAGTTGCCGCAAAGTTTTCAGCGTGGATGCCGGTTATAAAGAAGAAATGCGGTGAGTAAGCGCGGTATGCGGCGCCTCTAGATATTTCCACGCTAACATGGAGTGTCTTTTCCCTCTTGCAGATGGATGAGAAGTTCGTGAGACAGAGTTCCCCCAGAGCAGCTGGGATTCAGGTAAGCGTTTGAAGCTCGTACAGTCTTTAAAAATAAGCAACGATTTGCTGAATGCTTACTAATGCCTTTTTTCTGTTCTTTTCCCATTTCCTTAGGAAGCGGCATGCCAGGATGGGAATGACACCGCCGAAGATGCTCGCAGAACAGAAGAAGCGATGAATGATGGGCAGAAGTACCGCAAGGTAAGCCTGTTCCCAACAGTGTTCTTGCAGGAGCTGAGCACAGAAGAAAGATGCAGGTCTAGTGGAGACCGATCCAAACACGGTGAGTGTCACGCTGCAGGTGCAGAAAACACAAAGCATGTTTCTCAGCCTGGGCATGGCTTAAATAGTCTCTGGGTATCCCAGGTGTCTCTGGGCTGAACCACACCCAAAAGACTAGACTGAACATGCAGTTCTGGGAACCGAAATATGTGGGGGCATCCATCTTGTCCCCATCAATGCGCTACAAGTCCAATCCCCAATGTTATCCTATGGTAGTGAGTGAGTCTGGTGCCACAAGTGCCAAGTCTGACTCCAAGTGGGTCTTTGGAGGGATGGAGAGGCCCTTGAGGGCCATGTAGGTGATCGTGGCCTGGCTCCAGCCTGACATCTTGGAGGGCTGGGGACATGAGGGGCAGGAATCATGACAGGAGCCAGAGACCCCTCTACATCCAACTATCTCTCCCGAAATACCTTCCTGCTAGAGAACCATAGTCGTCTAGCTCTGACTCTCTGCATCTCAGATGATTTTACAAGCAGAGAGTGGATGGTAGATCTCTCTCTCTCTCTTCCCCAGTTGTCTCCCTCTGGAATGGCCTCCCTGCCCTTCTCAGACTTGAACTGGATCTCCTTAAATTCTGGAAGCTTCAGAAGACCTTCCTGTTCTCTTCTTCCTTTTTTCTCCCCCACTCCTGCTCATTTCTCCGTCTGATTCTTGACTGGCCTCGTGGTTCCTTCAAAGTCGTACAGGGCCCTAGGCCCCCCTAATCCAGCCTACCCCTGCACTTGGTCTCCCCCAACCCCCTAACCCCCTTAAACCTGCACTTTCCCTTCCGTGCCCCTGCCCCTGCACTAGCCTGGCTGGACCTGCAACCTTGTAGCCTTCCTAACCCCGTTCCTCGCACTTAGCTTGTGGACTTTCTTCCACTGCACTTTCTGCTTTCAACTTGGCCTCTTCTGGGACTCACTTTTTCTCATGGGCCCATCCGTCCTTACTGGCAACTCCCCCCTCCCCTCTCTCCTGCACTTGCACATTCCAAATGTCACATGGCCTAGTAGGATCGTTTTTGTTTTGTCCTCCCTTTTACCCCACTCTCTTGTATTGATGTGCGTCAAAAGACATTGTGTATGAACGAATTATAAATACCCAATAAATAAAATGACATCCAGTTGGCAAGTCTCACTGCTGAAGTAGACCATATTTACAGGCAACAGGTGCAAACTTCCACAAAGACAAATGGGTCCCAGAGCTGATCGGATGCAGAGCAGGGGGGATGTTTGGGCTATGTCAAAATATGCTTATATGTATAAATACAACTTGCTTTGCGACATGGGGCAAATATGTGAAATGTGTAACATGGATAAATCAAACTGTACCTCCTACTGACGTTTTGAGACTCTTGCAATTCTCATTGTGTTTCCAGAGCAATGGCACGGTGTAGGTTGCATAGGAACTGAAAAGTAACTGTAGACCTCCCTGATATTCGAGGCAGTACCACTGTCCTAATGGATCTATATTGGGTGTGTGGTGGACTGGTGTACACACAACTGTGACTGTTTTGGGGAGGCATTTGTTCCATGGCAACCTTACAAGGTCCCGTCATGGTGGTACCTGATGTCAACATCACAGCAATCTGCAAGCATCAAATGAACAAGCCCATGTACATATTGCATCAGCAGGCTTGCTGATCTCTGATTGTGTGCCACTGCCACAGAGATAACTATGTAACACAGGAGTAAAGTGACAGGTTGATTAAGATACCAAAGAATACTGATTGTTCAGCAGTGGCAAAATGTTTTTTGCTTCATTTCTCACTCCTGGGGTGGAAGCAGGAGTATGCTACATGTTGGCTGCAAATAACGAGGTGGGAGCTTATTCAAATGGTCAATGAAACAAAGAACAGGTGAAATGCTGTTAGGGAGGAATCGGGCCACAAGATTTACCACCTTGCAGAGTGGTTACATACTTGATATGTTGACTGCCATGGAGGGGGGTTTGTGCCAATCTGAGCACTTTTTGCTACACATACACACCATCCAACGATGTGTACAATGGAAGCCTCACGCATGCAATATAAGCTTTGCACTCTCTGTGCACCACCATGGAGAGAGAGAGAGTTGGGTCCTGAACAATGACTGGTACACATGATTTTTTTCATGGGTGCCATCATGGATGAGTAATCTCCTCAAAGTGCTCATGCCTATCATTGTTTTGCTGCTATGATATCAATTGCTATACAATCTGTTGATGCTATCCCTCTTCTGAAACTTGCCAACACCCAAACTGAACAATTGGACCAGCCTTGGAAAGTTTGAATGCTGAACCCATGGGGGATGGGGATAGTTTTTTTTTTTAAAATGTAGCCCAAAAGAGTATACACGGGAGTTGCACAATGTGATGAAAGCGTGGGTACCAAAGACTGCTTTTGACAAGATGAAAGAGTAAGGTGTGTAGTTGATAAATCAACTAGAGGGGCTAATGTAAGCATGCAGGTGCAACGTTTTAAACATAAAGGGCCTCATTACGACCCTGGCGCTAATGGGTTAACGGCGCCGTAAAAGGCTGCGGCGCCGTTAACACATTAGCGCCTGATTACGAGGTCCCTTTGCGGGACCCGACCTTAACAGCTGGTCTACACCAGCCGTTAAAGTAGGGACCCGCAAAGGGACCTTGGTGCTAAGTACGGTACCGCAAATACGCACCCCTGAAATACACGTACCCAGGACAATCGCATGTGAAACTACCCGTGCACCCCTGAAATACACGTACCCATGCCAATCGCGTGTGAAACTACCCGCAAGCCCCTGAAATACACGTACCCCGCTCCCCCAGGCCCAATCGCATGTGAAACTTCCCGCGCACCCCTGAAATACACATACCCAGGCCAATCGCGTGTGAAACTACCCGCGAGCCCCTGAAATACATGTACCCCGCTCCCCCAGGCCCAATCGCATGTGAAACTTCCCGCACACCCCTGAAATACACATACCCAGGCCAATTGCGTGTGAAACTACCCGCGAGCCCCTGAAATACACGTACCCCGCTCTCCCAGGACAATCGCATGTGAAACTTCCCACGCACCCCTGAAATACACATACCCAGGCCAATCGCGTGTGAAACTACCCGCGAGCCCCTGAAATACATGTTCCCAGGCGAATCGCGTGTGAAACTTCCCGCGCACCCCTGGAATACACGTACCCAGGCCAATCGCGTGTGAAACTTCCCACGCACCCCTGAAAAACATGTACCCAGGCCAATCGTGTGTGAAACTACCCGCGAGCCCCTGAAATACACGTACCCCGCTCCCCCAGACCCAATCGCATGTGAAACTTCCCGCGCACCCCTGAAATACACATACCCAGGCCAATCGCGTGTGAAACTACCCGCGAGCCCCTGAAATACACATACCCAGGCCAATCACGTGTGAAACTTCCCGCGCACCCCTGAAATACACGTACCCAGGCCAATCGCATGTGAAACTACCCGCGAGCCCCTGAAATACACGTACCCCGCTCCCCCAGGCCCAATCGCATGTGAAACTTCCCACACACCCCTGAAATACACATACCCCTGAAATACACATACCCAGGCCAATTGCGTGTGAAACTACCCGCGAGCCCCTGAAATACATGTACCCCGCTCCACCAGGCCAATCGCATGTGAAACTTCCCGCGCACCCCTGAAATACACATACCCAGGCCAATCGCGTGTGAAACTACCCGCGAGCCCCTGAAATGCATGTACCCCGCTCCCCCAGGTACAATCGCATGTGAAACTTCCCGCGCACCCCTGAAATACACATACCCAGGCCAATCGTGTGTGAAACTACCCGCAAGCCCCTGAAATACACGTACCCCGCTCCCCCAGGCCCAATCGCATGTGAAACTTCCTGAGCAGCCGTGAAATACACATACCCAGGCCAATCACGTGTGAAACTACCCGCGAGCCCCTGAAATACATGTACCCAGGCCAATCGCGTGTGAAACTTCCCGCGGACCCCTGGAATACACGTACCCAGGCCAATCGCGTGTGAAACTTCCCACGCACCCCTGAAAAACATGTACCCAGGCCAATCGTGTGTGAAACTACCCGCGAGCCCCTGAAATACACGTACCCATGCCAATCGCGTGTTAAACTTCCTGCGCACCCCTGAAATACATGTACCCAGACCAATCGCGTGTCAAACTTCCCGCGCACCCCTGAAATACACGTACCCAGGCCAATCGCGTGTGAAACTACCCGCAAGCCCCTGAAATACACGTACCCCGCTCCCTCAGGCCCAATCGCATGTGAAACTTCCCGCGCACCCCTGAAATACACATACCCAGGCCAATCGCGTGTGAAACTACCCGCGAGCCCCTTAAATGCATGTACCCCGCTCCCCCAGGTACAATCGCATGTGAAACTTCCCGCGCACCCCTGAAATACACATACCCAGGCCAATCGCGTGTGAAACTACCCGCAAGCCCCTGAAATACACGTACCCCGCTCCCCCAGGCCCAATCGCATGTGAAACTTCCTGCGCAGCCGTGAAATACACATACCCAGGCCAATCACGTGTGAAACTACCCGCGAGCCCCTGAAACACATGTACCCAGGCCAATCGCGTGTGAAACTTCCCGCGGACCCCTGGAATACACGTACCCAGGCCAATCGCGTGTGAAACTTCCCACGCACCCCTGAAAAACATGTACCCAGGCCAATCGTGTGTGAAACTACCCGCGAGCCCCTGAAATACACGAACCCCGCTCCCCCAGGCCCAATCGCATGTGAAACTTCCCGCGCAGCCCTGAAATACACATACCCAGGCCAATCGCGTGTGAAACTACCCGCGAGCCCCTGAAACACATGTACCCAGGCCAATCGCGTGTGAAACTTCCCGCGCACCCCTGAAATACACATACCCAGGCCAATCACGTGTGAAACTTCCCGCGCACCCCTGAAATACACGTACCCAGGCCAATCGCATGTGAAACTACCCGCGAGCCCCTGAAATACACGTACCCCGCTCCCCCAGGCCAAATTGCATGTGAAACTTCCCACACACCCCTGAAATACACATACCCCTGAAATACACATACCCAGGCCAATTGCGTGTGAAACTACCCGCGAGCCCCTGAAATACACGTACCCCGCTCCCCCAGGCCCAATCGCATGTGACACTTTCCACGCACCCCTGAAATACACGTACCCCTGAAATACACGTACCCAGGCCAATCACGTGTGAAACTACCCACAAGCCCCTGAAATACACGTACCCCGCTCCCCCAGGCCCAATCGCATGTGAAACATCCCGCGCACCCCTGAAATACACGTACGCAGGCCAATGGCGTGTGAAACTTCCCACGCACCCCTGAAATACACGTACCCAGGCCAATCGCGTGTGAAACTTCCAGCGCACCCCTGAAATACACGTAACCAGGCCAATCGCGTGTGAAACTACCCGCGAGCCCCTGAAATACACGTACCCCTCTCCCCCAGGCCCAATTGCATGTGAAACTTCCCGCGCACCCCTGAAATAAACATACCCAGGCCAATCGCATGTGAAACTATCCGCGAGCCCCTGAAATACACGTACCCCGCTCCCTCAGGCCCAATCGCGTGTGAAACTTCCTGCACACCCCTGAAATACACGTACCCAGGCCAATCGCGTGTGAAACTTCCCGCGCACCCCTGAAATACACGTACCCAGGCCAATTGCATGTGAAACTACCCGCGAGCCCCTGAAATACACGTACCCCACTCCCCCAGGCCCAATCGCATGTGAAACTTCCCACACACCCCTGAAATACACATACCCAGGCCAATCGCGTGTGAAACTACCCGCAAGCCCCTGAAATACACGTACCCCACTCCCCCAGGCCCAATCGCATGTGAAACTTCCCGCACACCCCTGAAATACATGTACCCAGGCCAATCACGTGTGAAACTTCCCACGCACTCCTGAAATACATGTACCCAGGCCAATCACGTGTGAAACTTCCCGCGCACCCCTGGAATACACGCACCCAGGCCAATCACGTGTGAAACTTCCCGCGCACCCCTGAAATACACGTACCCAGGCCAATTGTGTGTAAAAATTCATGCGAACAACAGTTATACACGTACCCCACTCGCACAGGCCCTTTCGCGTGCGGAAGTAACTGCGAAACCCATAATACACATTCCCCGCTTGGCGTTTGCTGTTTGGCAGTCCGGTAAATAGGTCCAGGGTTGGCGCAGCCCTTTGCGCTGGATTGGGGATTTTGATTGCTTTTCCTTGCGCAAGGGCGTTCTTGGGGGCGTAACTGGCGCTGCTGCAGGGTCGCTGCACCACTCTGCGCCACGCTGCTTTTGGAGGCTAAAATCCATGAATACGCTGTGCACGGAAATCGATTTTAGCGCACACGGCTGGCGCAGACATTCGCACGGGAACACTGTGCGCCAGCCACGTGCGCCACTTTTGTGTGAATTTCTATGAATTACCCCCTTAGGCTATCCTGTTTTGCGCAGGGTCTTCAAGTCCATAGATCCCAGACCTATCCACACATCTGCACTCTATGAGTCCCTATAATTCAGGGCACAGAAAAATGGGTACATGTTGAAGTTCAAAACACAGTGATGTAGGTGTGTGTTGTATGTCGAAAACGAAAAAGTAGTCAGTTAAGTGTTGATAAAAACTAATGGTGCAAACAGATAAATGCTCTTTGTTCAGACAGTGACCTGGGAATTGAAAGTACTATCATTGTTCACATTAACTCGTCGCAATACACTGAATTTTCAGACCATAACTGAAAGTTGAAACAAATAATCAATAAAGTGAAATTCAGACAATAACTGACAGTTGACACATAAAGAATTGATAATAGAAATGCACAAATAGTCAATTGAAAAGGAAAGCCAAATTACAACAAGTCAATACAGTTCAAAGCAGTAAAAACCAATTCAAAGACATAGCGGGGGTCATTCTGAGTAGGGCGGCAGGGGGTTAACGGCACAGGTAACGGTTCTGATGTCCCTTAGAGGATCCCACTAGGGCTGGCTGGTTTTACCAGCTGCCCTTAGTGGGATCCATTAGGGGACCATGGAGCTTATAACGGGCCTGCTATTTGCGGGCCCGTTATTAGCTCCTTTCCATTCCCATTGAGCCCTACAGGGGCTCAAATGGGAATGGGGAATGGTTTTCTAAATGGGAATTTACCGGGTCGTCATAGGTCAGAAGGTCCCGGTAAGTCCCCATTCCGACACCACGGACCCGGACACGGGTCTGGAGGCAGCCATGGTGCTATTTGCACAATGGCTACCTCCAAACTCGTAATGACCCCCATGGTGTCACCTTAACCGGCTTCCTACCACAAATCATAGGATGCTATAGTCAGGGGAGGTGAGTTGCATATGAGTGTATTATCATCTATTGGATCATATCTAATGTTCAACAATCCTATGTAGTCAGGGAAGGTGAGTGGCATAAAAATGTTTTGCCATCTATTTGGTCGAACCTAATGGTCTACAATCCTCCTACCAAGATCCGCTATTTATTCAGGCAGTTGGGTGCATGCAGCTCTATTATTTATCACATCTGATGGATTTGTGGCCCTCTTAGTGAGGTTGGAGAGATTGTGGAAGTCTTTTCTCTGCCTGTATTAGGGCAGAAGGGATTGTCAGGATCTTTCATTGGCCTAGATGGTACACCACAGTCCTCAAAAAACATTACATTTAAATCCCAAAACAACATCCTACACATTTGCACCATCCGTCACCTTCTTCCTTACCCGAGCTTCCCTCTCAGAGTCTTGACGATTGTTGTTATCATCCTTTCATCTTTTTTGCCTGGATTATGCCTAGACTATGCTAACGCTCTTTACCTGGAAGCCCCCACATTGCAGATAAGAAAGCTTCATTGAGTACTAAATACCACAGGAAGGCTCCGGTTAGCCCTAGGTCGCACAGAACACATTGCCCCTTCCATCGGTGTCCCCCACTGACTCCCGATCAGGTGACAATCCACCTTCATAGCACTGTGCATCACTCATCAAGCTCTTCACAACTAAGGACTGGGATCCCTGAACCATAAATGTATATGCTACTGGCCAAGAGAAACCTCAGAGCAGGCTCATCACATCACCAAGCTCCAACCATCTGGAAATCCCTCCCATTATCTATGTGTCTCATATTGGACCATCTCACCTTCAGGAAGTCTCCCAAACCGTGGCTGTTCCTAGTGGCAGCCTAACAGACTTAGCCCAAATTGCTGTTGTGTGCAAACTATGGCTTACCCCTCTCAGGTAATTTGGCCCACGAGAGAAGCCTATAGATGGGACATAGTCCTATTTAACCAAACCTCTGCATGACTAAACCTAAACCTTCACCAGACCTTCATGCACTAGATCCCAGGGATTACAGCTGTGTCCCACCGGGGGTTTGCTTCACACAGCCACATACATGTACGGCACACATAGCCTGACTACAACCACCTTAAACCCACATCACCCTTAGCCCAAGTGGAATCTTCAAAAGCATCTTAGTGCTATACATTATAACATGCATAAATAATTATAAGGACAACTGAATCGTCTAAAAAGGCATGCAAATACAAATATGTTAAAACGAGACATAGGAAAAAATAAGGCAGCCGTCTAATACACCATCTTTAAATCAAGTAAAGACTACTTAAAAACATGGATTTTCCTAAATCTAAGATAGTCTGTAATCTAACGTAGGTTGGGTGCAAGATCATTCCAACTGGAAGGAGTAGAGGTGCACCCGAAAAATATATTTTACCAGGAAGAACCTGACCTTAATTTAGGGACTTTTGAACGGAATGAATCTCGGCTGTAGAGACTTCTGGAACCTTCAAATATCATTAGTGTTTTGGCCAGATACGAGGGTCTGTTTAAATAGACCGTTTTGTGAATAATGCATATTAATTTAAATAAAATCCAATCCTTTAAAGGTAGCCAGTGTAGGGAAATTAAAATGCAGGAGATATGATTGCATTTTTTAGAACTAGACACCAGTCAATCAGCAGCATGGAAAACAGCTTTCAGTGATGCTGTGGAAGATTGAGGAAGACCAATTAAAATAGAGTTCCCAAAGTCAATATGAGATTAAATTAAAGACTGCACTAGTAGGCTAAAATTCAAATCAAGTTCAAAAGATATTACTGATTTCAGAGCCACCAGACGAAACTTGATGGATTTACCAACCATATTGACATGTGGAACAAGAGACAAACTAGAGTCCAACATAAATCCTAAAGAATTCAAGAGCAGGCCAAGGAATTTTAGCGTCAGTTAACCATTTTGAAAAGGAGGATAAGCAAAGGGAGTGAGAAGGTCAGATAAATTACGTTTCCTAATATTCAATTTCAGAAAATCAGAAGCCATCCATGCCTCGATATCCAGCAGTCAGTTATGGACCTGCCCCATGACAATTTCCCCCAGAGAATTCTGAGATACGATTGTGTATGATCAGTGTACTGATGCATGTACGCTCTGTCTTCACTAACTGGCCTTAAAAAGCATGTCCCATAAAATAGATCCAGAACCAAATAATGCCATATCATGGGTGTACCATCAACTCTTGCGGCATTGGGCACTCTGTTCATTAATGCACACGAATAACACTTTCAGTGAAGTACATTTTTACCAGGTAATTCAAAATGGCAACTTTCAAATATCTTAGCTTAACACAGCATACATGATTCGAGACATTTGGTGCAGGTCCGGGCTGACATGCATTTACAGGACACATCTAATTACTGCATTGTGCAGAACACTACCACATTTTATGATTTTGCACAATGTAGCGGGATGGTACAGCACTACACTCCCTGAATTGTCCCTGCACGAAAACGCTGCCTTCTGAACCTCACATATCAACTGGCTGTGTTTTGAGATCTTTGTCTACTGTGTGGTACCTCTGCTGACTTCTAGCCAGTGCATTGCTTTATGGTTCCAGTCGATGTTGCCTCAGATGGAGCCATTATCATCTATTCGTGATTGCCAATTAATACCAGGAAATCAAGGGATCTATTTGTCAAGTTAATTCTTCTTCAATTACCAAGCAGTCAGGTGTCATTCTATCAACTCCCCTTAAGTGTTAGTGTAATTTCCATGTGGTGGTATAAGTAATATGCAGCATTGGCATTAAGGGTGATGTTCCTGGAACCACACACCATCTGGATATTGAACATTATGACACTGGCGGTAGCCGCGCCGGTAAATACCGGCACAGCTGCCACCAGAGTCATGTATTTTCCGGAAATGGCAATGGGCAATTACTGGGGCATTGCAGCCCCAGTGGACCCGGTAATTGCCCATTCCCGGGTGCCATAAAATATTACTCCCCATTCCCGTTTGAGTCCCATTGGACTCAATGGGGAGGACGGATGCACCGGCAACATTCATCTGTCAAGGTCTGCGCACGGGTGCTGGTCCGCCCACCAGGTCAGACCTGGCGGGCTGAAAGGCACCCATTTGCAGAACTCGTAATGTGCACTAGGACCCCAACCAGCCCATAGAGCTGGGGGTTGCCCAATAGCACTTTATGGAGAGGCAGCAGCACCCGTGAGATGGATGGGGGTTCAGATTAATACTCTAGCATCAAATCAATAATGACAACTCAACTGTTTGGCAAAGGGAGTCCATTTAATGACAAGTACAACAAACGGGGAGTTCATGAATATCAGCAATCGCTCGATTTTCCTTCTTGCTTCAACAACTTCAACGAATTTCATAAAAAACACATAATTTATATTAAAAACTCGTCATTACTGATGTGTAACACCTAAAAATGTTGCATTCCTATTGGTTCTAGGAAGGTAACTTTAATATAGGTACTATATCTGTATATGGTAACTAAGTGAAGGGATTGGGTAAACAGTGTCAGGTGGGGCATCTAAGCCTTCCTTCAAAATGGCTACTGTAAACGTCACTAAAATGATGACGTTTCATTGGTTCTACTGACTATAGGACCCTCGATTATTTGGTCTACTATGATTGGGTTGGCAACAACCCCACTCATACTTTTCCACTTTGCCTAGCAACATGAAGAATAGCCGGCCAGGTGCAGGGAGTTTGTCTGCACCCCCAGCATTCCTCCAATTATTGCTACAATCAATCAACACCTCAGTGGTCATGTGTCAATTATTTCTTTGTGGTTGGCCTCGAAACTGCTTCTTGGTCTGGGAAAATTAAGATATCTGTGCATGGCATAAAGCCATGCGTAGGTGTGAAACGTTCATCCTGTCTTGCTTGGCTGGTCACGTGAGTCTGACGCTGTGAAATTGTCTTATTCTTAATGCAATTTGCGCATTTGATTCAATTCTGCCAGCCACCTGCCTCCTGTGGCTTATCTTGTCCTTTCTGAACAGGATACTCTTCTTTCATAAATTGTATCCACTGTTGGTCTACTTCAGCTGATATGACCTTGGCTTCTTGGCATGATTTGTCCTCCTCTGAGTTTCTTTCTGTCTTTAATTCTCGGTTTGGTTGCTGCTGAGCTCTCCACTTGAGACCTTTATTAACCTTTGGTTGATTCTGCTCTTGTGCATAGTGGACGTATACTTATATAAAGTTCTCCTTTTGAGGTAGATATGTATATGTGGCGCTTGCCGCAATCTATTTTACTACTAAGTATAAGCAAGCCTCATGAGAGTTTGCTTCTTGCAGTTCCATGCATATGTACATGTTTAAACTAACTGGATATCTTCATCGTGCTCATGGAATTATTTCTGATATCTTTGACATTGATCATTTCACTTTAGGCTCAGGATGTCACTTATCCATGGTTTTTTGTCTCTTTTCATCATTCGCTTGTCGTCATATCTTCTATATGTGAGTTAATGCGTGTTCTTATGACATCACCATTCGTCTTCCTTCAGTATATTTTTAGCTTCTTCAGGGACTGCGTTCTGACAATCTGCATTCTGTTTCATTTGTTGATATGGCTTTCTCAAAGGGCACCTTACTGTCCAGGTTTTCTTACATAGCAATTCTTCAACAGGTCCTGTTCTTCTGATAGGTACTGAACAGAGCCCCACTGCGGCTCTCTGTTAGGTTTATTTGCTCATCATACATCACATATTTCGGCGTGAATGTTCCTGGTACTTCAAAATGGACAGCTGGAGTGCGGGTCGTGCTTAGGACCTCCTCTACACTCCCTCCTCTGGGCGATTCATCGACCACTTTCGCTTCTTCCTTGGTATCCACCTTTACTTCTTCCTCTGGATCCACATAGAGGTTTGAAGAAATACGTCTTTGGGGTCAATACCTTAATGACTCCCTTCAGGCTTCCTGCTGTTCTCACGTGTTCATCTTTGTTCCATGTCATTAGTTGACATTGTCCACTTGGACTACAATAGATCAATGTTCCCACATAATATCTATGTTTCCTGGGATATCGAAACTTTGTTCCTTCTGGTGCATAAATGCTGGCTTTTACAAAGTATCTTATTTCTTCATCATGCAGGTCCTTGGGTTTCCACCGTGGTTCGATATCAATCATGTCCTTCGACCCTATGGCCTTTTTCGCAGTTTTCTGGAACTGAGAGATTATTATCTTGATAACACAGAATCCGAGTGATATCATCACTAGCAGGGCTCCTAGGAATTTGAATGCATCTGCCATCCATTGTGGCACCCATGAAAATAGTGATCCAAACCAACTGTTGTCATCCACTTTGCCAGTTTCATCGATCTTTTGATTCTGTAGTTTCATCAGCATACCTATGGCCTCTGTTAAAGTTCCATTTTCTTCATCATGAGATGGTAAAATGTGCAACATGATTCTCCAATGTTTGCACAAACACCTTCATCCATAGCTGTGATCATGCCAAGGACATATCTGTTCTGAAGAGCCATTAGTCTGATTGCCCTGAACTCTTCTTTGATGGTCAGGTTGATGGTTTGCAGCAACTCCCATCTGGTTATCTGCAACCATTTAATATTCATACGGAATTGCATGAAAAGCTTCTTACGATTTAGCAGAAAAGTAATTCTCTCTCTTCATTCATCAGTTCCACAGATCTCTTCTTCCTCAGGTGAGCATCTGCTTTTGGGAAGCTGTCAATATTCAGATCACTTGTTTTGGAATCACCAATGCTGGAACATGGACATTCACTATTGTGCACATACCTCCCCAGTTTCTCGGCAGCCTGATATACGCTTTGGATCCACATGCCCAATAATGATCCATGATCACTGCAGTACCATGTACCATTCCTGGGGTGTCAAAAACTCATCCACAGTTTTGATTCTCCCCCATTTTCCTTGTGCCATTATTCCTGAAGTGGAATTTTGGGCCCTCCAATGGAACTATCTGTAAGGGTTCTCCTCTGTCCTCGACCCATGTCGAGAGTTTAGCAAGTTTTGGCCATAATGGCTTGCATCCATTTCGCACTATGTTAATGGTGGGCACGTAGTGACTGAAGACCATCCATGCTCTGCAGATCACTACTCCTTTCACCCATCGGCCTGGTGAAAGCACTGTTCCCCATATTTGCATTTGTCCTCTGTTCTTCTACTTCCAAGCTTCTTCTGGAGTTTTTGATTTGCCTCTCTTCTGATCTCTGCTCCTTTAACTCCAGGCTTCTCTTATCTGATCACAACATGTTTTGCTTTTCCATTGTTTCTTGTCTTTATGTCCTGGACACAATCGTCTTCATTTGGATCCATTGCCTCAGTTGCCCATTTCAATGAGGCATCACTTCCCATGAACTGGCCTCTGGTCTTGCACATTGCTATGTGTGATAGGCAGTGCGCCGTCTGCACATCTATTTCAACAGCTACAAAGATCTTTGATTTCCCCATGCTGTAAGGTAGAAGTGCACAAACAAAGCATTCCTCCTCTGAATTTTGTCTTCCAACTTCTTTCATATGTTGGTACCAGATGTTATTTTCCAAGTGTGCTGTGCTGTCCAGGTAGTCATTTAGTTCATTATCATCTCCTTGTATGCTTCTTCTGACTCTCAAGGTTTTCATGTAGTTTTCTATCATCAAATCTTTAATAGCCTCCATGTAACTTCTTCTCACTGGAGGATTCTCAGGTACTTCCATCCATGGTTCAGGTCTCTTCATCAGTACCATTTGGGCAGAAGAAAGTCAGGCAATTCTTTCCATGTCCTCTTGTCTTTTCCTCTCTCTGGCTATGAACAGCCATAATGATTCTGCTTTCATTTCTGCACGTAAGATTTTTGCTGGGCTTGCACTCGCCTCTCGTGCTGAGTCAGGGGAGCTTATCAATGCTGTCTCTGTTCGGTTCTTTTCCAACTCCTTTTGTTTCTTTAAAAGTTCTGCTTTTTCCATTTGTCTTTTCACTCCGCTTGTAGTGGAACTTCTCATTGTTGGTTGTCCAAACTTCTCCCATTCTTTGGATTGTGGTTCTGTAGCTATTGACACAAGACCTGGCGTATGTGCACTCATCGTTTATATGTGTGTGGTTGTCAGTAACCTTTTCTCATTCTTGCTCTGTTGACCCTTTTGTCATGATGCCTACCTCTAAGGAGCCAGGCCGGGCCCAGCAACCCCAGAGGCAGACATCATTTTCCCCAGGGAAGTCTCAGCGGACCCAAGTCGGGGCCCTTTGGACTCAGTCCTGGCGCCTTAGGCACCAGGCTCATAGCGGACCCCAGTCCTGGCGCCTTAGGCGCCAGGCTCATAGAAGAGGATATGTGTTTAAGTGCTTGGGTGCACACTTACCTGATGCAGACCTTGCTGCTTCATCCAGGCCCTCTTGAGGCCTGAATGGGACTACTTAACCTGTAGGACTACTTCACCACCCGGGTGTGGTCGGGGAAGGATACATACCTGATTGGTGGAAGGATACATACCAGGAACTTCTTCCAAGGCTATTTAAACCCCACCCGAACAGCCACACATGCTTCGCGTTGTTCTGCACCTAGCAGCTGGACGCTCACCGTGTCAGCTCCTGCATCCTGACTTCAGCCACGCCTGCCAGCACCCTGGAACACCTGCAAGGGGAGAAAGGAAGAGAATAGGAAAAGAAAAGCCCTTACCTGCTAACTCTGCATCCCGGAGTCATTTCTCCAACGGCCCTGCCTGAAAAGGAAGACATCATTTTAAAGGCATTTCGTTTTGATCGCTGCAGCGCTGCATTTTACTCAACTTTGCAAGGCGCTTCCATCTTCAGCAGCGATCTTCCGGATTCAGCTACGCCCCGGCGCCTAGAGGAAAAAAGACAAGAACAAAGGTGAGAGGGAGAAAAGGAATAAGGAAAGCTCAGTTTCCTTTTAAGTCTTACCTGTTGGATTATTCCCACTGCATTTCGGGTCCTGCCGCTTCCTGGCATCTCCGGACCCCGGCCCCTATGGGGAAAAAAGACAAAGACATTGAATGAGCGAATGCAAAGACATTACCTGAGCGCTCATCCAGAACTGTTTCACTTCGGGTCGGCGCCATATCTCCGGCACTCCGAACCCCGGCCCCTAAGGGGAAAAAGACATAAGCATTAGCGCTTGCTGCAATTAGACAACGAACATTATTATTAAGCTTGAACTTTTGAACAGAACTTTTACAGCGCCTTACCTGAACAGTCAAGCTTACCTGAACTCCCATCAATCCTCAATCCAGTGAAGTAACTGGGTTTCAACGCGCCCCTGCATCAGAAGCAGGATGGAGAGCTCATCCTTCCAAACCCTAAGGTGAGGCTTCACGGGGAATCGTGGAGGAGGTATCGTGGAGGGTTGGAAGGGAGTGGGAGGCTTGAGCATTGTTCCACAGTTGGTAATACTCCCTTTTCACGTACAGGAGGGTATCCAACGAGCCAGGGAAGCCAGAATAGAGGGGCCCTTCCTGTCCATCTTCAGAGTTCTGCGCCTTCGACGCCGCGCCTCCGTGGGAACCAGGTGAGCGTTACACCTTTCTACAGCTTTTCAACTTGCTTGTTACCACATGTGTGTGTGTGTTATTGCTACTCACATCCATTTCAAGTTCACTCACTCCTTTGTCAGACCTTCTAGGGACCTTCTAGAGACTGGAATCACTATAGAGGGTCTGGGTGCCTTCATGGGTGTCATTTGTACATCATTAGTTGGGTGCACTTGAATCTGAACACTTTGTGCACCAATAAAAAATGCAGTTCAAATCATCAGTGACAGTAAAACAAAAATAAATCCAATGCATAGGTACATTATCACTATATAGTTTAGTCGACAACACTTAGTTCTGGAACAATAAGAGTGTCTCTCCTCCTGAAGGATGACAATGCTGCTGCTTTGGTTGCCCATCCCTATCATCTAAGGAAAGAAGACTACATTTTAATACATTCTAGGCAATAATATCTCTGGATATCTGCTGTCTCTGCTTGTCGGTTGCAAGTAGTGGAACAATTGTCCTCCTTTGCTTGGGCAATGTGTTATCTATATTCTCTGGATGCAGTTCTCTTTTCTGTATATGAAAAATTTCAACTGTGGCAATAAGTTCAGCAATCAATTCCTCTTAGCTGTTTCACTCCAGAAGACATGTTGTGCCCTTGTCAGTATAAACAAGAATGAAGTCTCTGGCAACACTTTCTCGATCTGTCCCTCGACGGAAAGTCTTACTGTCTTTTCCGGAAATTCTGATGATGATTAGAAAGTTCAACTTGCATCACAATATTCATCTGTGTAGAATTAGCTGAGTCTCTGATAAAAATGAGTACGTCAACACCGGCAGGCCTCCCAACACATTCTGGAAAGTCCGCAATTAGGCGAAAGAAGACATTGCTCGCTAGTCTATCTTGTGGTGACAGGGACATTTGTCTTGTCCTTGCTGTGAAAGGAACTGCTCTGCAATTATGATGAGCAGCTTCTTTGATTTCAATGAGCGTGAAGAGCAATCCGGATTATGATTTCCTTCAGGATTATACTCAAACGTTCTGTGTTTGCTGGATCTCAAAGAAATGTCAAAACATCAGTGTCTTTGCCAACAAGATCTGGGCAATCTTCAATTAAACGAAAGAATAGCACGCTGACAAACCTATTCGCTTCTTCTGCTTGGGACATTTGTTTTTTCCTCTCTGTACTCTGGAAGCAGGAGGAACTGTTCAGCGATCACTGTGAGCAGCCTCCTTATTGTCTTTTCATTTTCGGGGTCTTGAAGAAATTGTGTGATGTTAGTGAGCCTTCCCACGAAAGACGGGTACAAACTCAATACTAGCTCAAGTAAATTCGAACATCATTAGTGAAGTTATTGCTGTGGGACACCATAAGTGAGTCCAAATAATGCTCCAGTTTGGAACAAGTCTAGATACTGTATTTTCTTCCAATGTGTGTGTCCTCGATCAAAATTTGGCATATCCCTTTCTTATCAAGGCTTCAGTGTGCCTCAGTCCAAAGTTCAAAGTCAATAACCTATGGTGTGGTTTATACATGCAATTTCTCTTCTTCACCCTGCAACTCGGATGCACAGAGTTTCCGTTTTTATGTCCTTATCCCCTTTTTTTGCTCAGAGGAAATGTCCAAAATTAAGCCACAACCTTGCACAAAAGTTCTTTGTCTTTGCTTTGCTGGTCATGAGTCATACTTCCTCATCATGGATCTCATCTGTACGTGCTGCGGTTCTTCCCCGTCATCTGTAGTCTCTACACATTGGGGTGCAGGCAGGAGGCCTTCTCCATTATATGTCTTGATATCACCCAGGAATAGCCAAGCTCTTCTTCCTTGTAGCTATACTGCAGAGGGAGTGATGTCTTCCACTTTAAAGGGTCAGTTGAACCTCTGCTCGTCCCACTTTTTTCTCATGTGGTTCCTCACCAGGACCGTGTCTCCAGGGTAAATTGGTGGTAGATGTAAAATTTGAATCGGGTCTGTTGTAGTATCTCCTTCTGTGTTCTGTGCTGCCCTGCACCCTTTTTGTCGTCACTGCAGCTGTGCTGACATTACAGTAAGACAAGATGTCATGCAATTCAGGTAATTTTGCATTTCTGATCCTCGAATTTCCCCTGTTGACTGAGCATCACATCTAGCTCTATCTCGGGGTGTCAATGGAGTGTACATCCTTCTGCCTGTTGATATTTTGTGCGGCGTAAGATGATGGTTAGAGCCAGGCTGGTTTCTGAGTGCATACAGTGCCAATTGAAGGCAATGTAGCCATCCCTTCTTTAGAGTAAGCTTCAATTTGGCTATCCTTTCCTTTAAAAAGCCGTTGAGTTTCTCACATATACCATTACCTTGCGGATGATACTTTGATGAGAACTTGTGCTTTATAGCAAGCAGCAAGCTAATCTGTTCAAAGACTACATTAACAAAGTGAGGTCCGTTATCTGACCTCACATACTCCCCACCTGGGAAACAACTCACTCGCCAGAAATGTGGCCGCACAGGTAGAGTCTGGGTGTGTACATGGACCTGCTTCTATCCATCTAGAGAATGGACACACCACACCAATTAGATATCTGTACCCGTTACATACTTGAATCATATCGACATAATCAACATGCAAGTGCTGAAAAGGTCCATTGTGCCTTGGGATGACTCCTCTAATTAGTCTTAGTGTATGCCCAGCCGTGAACTGTTGGAAGATTACACAGTTCACCATCAAACATGCAACGTACTCTAAGTTCGGTACAAACCAGTCTTCATCGATCGTTGCTGCTAGATTCTCTTTTGAAATGTGTGCTGGATAATGCAATTGTTCTAATGCTATTTTTAACAGGGCTCTAGGCATCACCAGTTTACCAGTGCTGTCTTGTCACCACAAGCGTTTTGGAGGGGTTTAAAGAACACCCTTGCCGCTTCCAGAGATTCTTCTCCTCCTGTGGTGCTTCCCCATGGAATTCCATTAACTGGGTTTGCCCCATGTTACTATAACCCTCAGATTCACTTCATGCAACAATCATCCTCTCATGCACATCAGTTATTTCTACATTCATTATTGTTTCATCCTTGGATCCCATATGCTTGGCTTCCATGTCTGCTACTTGATTTCCATGTGAGATCAAATCTGTCCCTTTCATGTGGGCTGGGAATTTCATGACCGCTATGCCCACTGGGAGCTGTAGTGCCCAATAAGGCTGCGTGCTGCACTGGGGTGCCGTCGCTCTGAGGTAGCCCCTCCTTTTCCAGCATGCTAGGCCTGCGTGCACTGTCAACGTCACATAGGCGGAGTCACTGTACACTGTTACTTCCTGGTAGCTGTGATTCTCAATAGCGAGTATCAACACCATTAATTTTGCACCTTGCGCTGAATAATGAGGAGGTAATCGTGCGTTTATGAGTACTCGAAATTCTCAATTTGCTGTGTGCTTTACTACAGCCGTGCCTGTATATCTTTGCCCGTCATTTTTATCGATTCTCTAGGAACCGTCAACGAAGACAATGTCTCCTTCCGTCAATGCATGCTCTTTCACTCTGGGAATCTCATCATAGAATTCTTCATAGTTTGCGCAGTCATGGATTGGCTATCCATCAGTGACTGGCTCTGCTATAAACATAGCTTGGTTCACTATCTTACATCGAATGATCTTAATTGATGGATTTGATATGATCACTTCATAAGCAGAAGCTCTCTGAGATGTCAATGTGCCTTTCGGTTTCTCTAGAAGGGCACATAATGAGTGCTCGACGAACAACGTCATTGAGCATCCCATTGCAAGGGTTGTAGCCTTCTCTATGGCGAACGCCGCGGCAGCTAAACTTTGTTCGCAAGGGAAGTGACAATTCATCACTGGGTCTTTGATTCCCACTGTAGTATGCCAGGTGCTCGTACTCCAACGTGGTTCTCTGTGTGAGTACTGCCGTCATAACACTGCCATTCGTGTGTGAAAACAGGTAGAATTCCTCTGCATGATTAGGAATTCCGGTGACATGCAAATAGCTTTCTTGAGTTCAACAAACCCTTCTTCCATGATCTTAGTCCATTCAATTTTTTCTTTCGTAACATGTGCTTTCTTTAGGGCTTGTAAGGGCTTGGTGTACGAGCTGTAGTCAAAGACCCATGCACCGACATAATTGCAAAGGCCTAGAAAACTCTGAATCTGTTTTATCGTGTGTGTTTAATATGGCCTCAGCTCTTTCAGGGGTAACCCTTTTCCCCTCATGTGAGATCAGCTGGCCTATGTAAAGCACTTCTTGCTGACAATATTGTAACTTCTCTTTGTCAACTTTATATCCCTTCTCAGCCAATATAGTCCATAGCTGAATAGAATTGTGTCTGCACGTCTCCTCTGCCGTGCTGCAAATTAAGATGTCATCCACATATTGCAAGACAGTACTCTCTAATGCAATATTGGTTAAGTCCATCAGTCCATCTGCAGGACTCTGTTGAAAATCGAAGGAGAGAACACATCAGGTTTCCCAGTGAGCTGTCCTAATCCATATATAACCAATATATATATATATATATATATATATATATATATATATATATATATATATATATATATATATATATAAAACCAATTCTGCTATATGCTGCAGAAACCAGACCCATTATGACCAAGGAGTTTTGGTCTCTGTTAGAGGGGAAATTTTGGTGAGGAGTCCTACACCTGCCTAATTGTACAGCGCTTCCTCTAATACGTTACTAATTTGGTCTCATTTCGTTGTACAGCAGATACACCCGGCATGTGATTGCATTATTCAGAAAGTGTATATTGGCCATTGACTGCAAATTTGTTCTGGGGTTTTTAGCAGACTACGGGCCTCATTACACGGTAGGCGGTCCGCCATGGTTGCTGCCAGTATTTTACCGTGTCCGCCTTGGTGGATGGCGGAATTACCACCCTACTCAAAGGTGATCGGGGGCGGTAATTCCCCATTCACCAAGGCTCTTCCCCAGTCCCATTTTTGCCCCCATAGGGCATAATGGGAATGGGGAAGGTGCTAATTATGGTACCGCAAATTGCGGTACCGTAATTAGCTCCGAGGTCCCTTTGCGGCACCATACTTTAATGGCTGGTAAAACCAGCCGTTAAAGTCGGGTCCCGAAAAGGGAACTCGTATTAAGGCGGTAGGGGTTTACCGGAACCGGTAAACCCCTACCGCCTACCGTGTAATGAGGCCCTATGTGTTTTTGTCCACTGATCCATTCATAAGTAAATGGCGATCTGATGTGATTCAGGCCATGACTGGAATAGATCTATCCTTAACAGATTTACTTCAAAATCCTATGAAAGTGTAAACTAGATTGTATGCCATGGACTGGGTCAATAATTGCTAACAGTGTGCAAAATACTGTGACTGCAATCCAGAAGCATATGGATTCAAAAATCATAGCATACCTGAGGCATACTTGGTACAATCCCCGTCTTCGGCTCATATACTTGACTTTCTATGGCTAAAACTGAACCTGTGGCCGACAAGACATTTCTTGATGCATAGGAAGCTTATAGAGGAATCTCTAAACATTTGTCGTTTTTGCATGGATGATACCAAAAGAGAAGATCTACAGCATTTATTGACTGAATGCAAGGAACTTTTACCACAACGCCAACATCACCTCAAAGCAATTGTAGATCAATATGAAGTCAAAAGTTCTATCACATTGTGGCAAATGATCTACTCTGGCTATTTAGTTAAAGTGAGAAAACAATCTATAGCGCTGTTGTATGGTCTCAAACTTCGAGAGACTACTGGAGAACTTGCAGAAGAGGTTTAAAAGACACTAGCCAGTCTTAAAAGCTCTCTGCGCAAAATCCTGTTCTCTTTTATGCGTTTGTTTCTCTTTGTATTCATATAGGCGAACAACTACATGCTAGGTTTTTCTTTTTTCTCATGAATTTCTTATGGTTTTTCTTTTGTGACTTTATATGTCTTTGTAACTTTTAGATGTTTTCATTTTCTTTTGTTTTGATGTTGTAAAGTTGATATTTTTCAGCTATATCAATAATAACAAAAACAAATATATATATGTGAACAAGCCACTGGGTAGTGGTGAAACGCATCAGGCGGCCGTCTGGCTAGAAAACTTTTACTGGGAGATTCTTTTTAAATTGCTGCAAATGAAAAAATAAAGGTGGTTTCATTCAATACAACCGGAGTTGCAGTGATTGCTGTTGGTTTTCCATGATTATCACGTCATTGGAACACTCTTTCCTCGTGGTGTGATGCTCGCCTGAACAGTTTCTGTTGATGCCGTTCATATTTCAAATATATATAAAACTTTGTCCCATGCTGAGTGAATGGATTTCCTCCATCACAAGTGTTATTTCTCATTCCAGAATTCAGTACCTGTCCTGCACTTGTTGTCTGTGACAGTTGCATAGGCGACTGTTGAGACTGTCCTTGTGGAAAATCTGTCATATTCTGAGGTTGCAAGCTTTGCTGTGCTCCCTGAGCTTGCTGATGCACCGTGTGATTTTGTGCAACTCAATTTCCACCTTGCTGTAAAAACACAGGAGGATTCACCATTCCTAATATTGATCCTTGGTCATTTTGCACCATGGCTTGATTTCTGCATGTGCGTGTTAGATGCCCTGTCATTCCACACATCCAACATATTGGCGGTGGTCTGATTATTTGCCCATTTGACATATCCTGATTGCCATTCTGCATGTTTTGAAAACCTCCCTGATTACCTTGGAAACCTCCTTGATTACTCTGCCATCCTCTTCCTCAAAAGCTTCTCCCTCTTGGGTGGAATCCGTTACTGCCCTGTTTAACCTGCTGTTGATTATTGACCTGCTGTATGTTCGATCCATCTGTGCTATTTATCATTTCCCCTTCAATGGCATATTTTGACAATTCTTTCTGCACTAATTTTGCCTCTTCAGCTTTTTGTGCAGCCTCTTTTTTTGCAATTCTTTTCTTCCAGCAATCTGCAATAGTGAGCTATGTTCAACTGTATTTCAGACCATGGGTTGGCCTAGATTCCTACCAACTTCTTGAGCTGCTTCTGCACCGGATCTGGCAGCCCTTAGCATAATATATGCTGAAACACGGGCATAGATTTCCATCAAGATTCCTGCGTTTCCAATACCCAAGTGTCTTGGACATTCTGAATGTAAAGTAAAGGATCCTCTGACGTCTTCATTTTTCATGTCATTATAGCTTCCATGTGAGAAGTGTCCGCGTATATCAATCGTAATGCTTCCCATACCGCGGCTCTGCAATTGTTAAATGGAGCTCCATCATGTGCAGTATTAACTGTAGTCACGCCAGGATAACCTGCACGTGTCCACAAATCGTCAGCTCTATCACCAAGTATGGCGATTAAAAGACCCTTAATATCCCCGATAGCTAACGTGTTCCCTCCCGTCATATATTTTGAACTCATGTATCCATTTTCTGGCTCCCGGTGTCAACATTGGAAGCTTATTTTTCAGATTTTCTCGATCCATGTGTGGCCGGGGTATATACTATGGCCTTGTTCCTCGAGCAACAGGAATTGTAATACGTGGCACTTTTTTCCTCTCTCATAATTTTTCTATCCAATGCAGGGGTGATAGTCCTGCATCGCCGTCTACCTGGCAATGTCCTTAGTCGGCTCACATAGGGCGGTGGAGACAGCCCCCTCTGACCGTAAGATACTCATTCATGTCGGTCTGACTGGGTAGCTGACTCTGATTCCTTAGGTGCAGCCTCGCTAGTATCTGACCATCTTATCCCTTTTCCTCCAGAGAAGCGTCTTTCGCATCTTCTCTTTTCTTCCTTTTCCTCATATTCCTCTCTTTCTGCGTCTGATATTGTCTGTGCCCAACTTGTGCAACTTCTCTCATCTTCCTCGTGTCTATTTAGTGTCAATCTGTCTAGGGACAACTCTCTATTTCTGCAACTACGGGAGGCGTCCTCAGTGTCATACAAATGAGTGCTCTCAAGACGTTTGTCCTCTTCTTTCCCTTGTGGTACTTGTTCTAGCCCCATTTCATGATATATTCTATCGATAATTTCTCTGTTGCTTCTTGTGTTGAAGTCATCTTCGATATTTGCCCTAGACATGCCTGGTCCTGGATCGTACTTAGGAAGAACTCTTCTATGTCTTCCCAGTCTACTACTGGATCAGGTTTTTTAACCTCTCTCTCTAGATAGTCAAGATCGCATGCTCTCTGTCTTTGCTTACGTTCTATGTCATCATCAAACTGTCTGTGCTTTCTTGCTTCCTCTCTGACCCTATCTTCTTCCTGTTTCTTCGCATGTCTGCGTTCATTTGCCCTTTGTATTTCCTCATCCCTTCATCTTTTTATTCTGTTCTCCCTTATCTTTTGTTCTTCTTCCTCTATTCTTTGTTGTTCCTGTCTGCTCTGATCGTTAGCTGTTCTTGGCTTATGATCGTGTTTCCTTTCTTGCTCCTCGTGGTACAACTGCTCTTGTCTCTGTCTATCTTTTTTTCCTGATCCTTTTGTCTCTCAATCCTTTTTCCTTTTTCTTCTCTTTCCTTTTAGAATCGCCTGGCTCTCCCTTTTATCTCATGTCCCATGCCTATACCATCGAGTTTCAATAGAATCTGACCTCCCATCCATTTGTTCTGTTTGAATGCTATCTCATCAGTTCTGTCCTCATCTCCTTTCCATCTCTTGCCCTCTCTATCTGTATCTAGAGATGTACCTGCTTGAGCCTGGTCTCCTCCTTCTTTCTCGTGTCTCTCCTTGTCCCTCGAGACTTTGGAGGTGATAATTCTATCTCTATCTTTGTCTGGGTTTTCGTCACTACTTTGCATAGGAGACTCATATGCCGGGTTGCTATATCCTGTGGCTGCTTTAAGTTCCCTCAACGGGTGTAATCCTTTGTGTTTACTGGCTTCAATTTTTGTTTCAGATGGGGTGGGTGGCGCGGAAGGCGTTTCACCCCCTCTGTGCATACGTTAAGTATCCAATCTAACGGCGGCTCCTCCCCCTTATCCTCTTGGTACATCTTCCAAAGCTCTAAACTAGCTAGGTGTTTGTCTAACTTTTTGCCCGTGTATTTGGCGTGCAAATATGTCGTCATGTGTTCCAGGACTGTTTTAGATAGCAATCCGCCCTGGGGCCAACGCATGAATATTTTATGGGCGATTCCTTTAACCCATTCTGCACTGTACTTTGTCAGTTTAGGTGCATGTTTTGGCAACTGTTTGCACAAGTCTAATAATGGTGTAACGTGTTCCATGCTTAAATCTGTTCACCTTCTCCTCAGATAACACTTTGTTATGCTTTTACGTTTCTTAAACAAAACCAACAATATGAGCGAGCACCAATCCTTGCAAGCTTTTCCAAACAACGATCATCAATTCATATCATGCAACATCCTGGCTATACAATCGCGCAATTTTCATGTTAATTCCCCCAAAAGATTTTCTTACTTTATGATGTCAGAGGAACAAAAACACAAGACAGACGTGAGAGACTAGACAGACTCTGTCCGGCTACATGAATCTCCTGCCCCTATTATTGTTCTGACATGGAATGTAAGCCCATCCCTTTCATATCACCTCTTTCATCGATTCTGGTCTCCTATTGCGCCCTATCTTTTCAGGACTTTGAATGCAGGCTTCTTCTAGCGCTATATTAAAGTGTAGGTATCTGGGTGTATCCTCTCTCTGCTCAGGTATCCTCTCTCTAGCTCGGGTAACCTCCCGGTATCCTCTATGCTCGGGTATCCTCCCGGTACCTTTATCTATTGCTCGGTCACCCTCGAGTCACTATTTCCTTCCCCTTATATATATACATTCTACTCTACCTCTGAGATTATTTTTGTCCCGCCTCCCTCCGTTACCTTCCCTTACTTGATCTAAGGCATGCAACTTTTTGCCAAAGCATTTATTCTTTTTCACTCACCGTTTGCATGTTTTCCTCTCTGGATACTCGAGATCACCGCCTTTGTTACCGCCTCTCCTGCTTTTCGCTCAATCGGCTGCTTCTAGAAGTGTGAAGGGGTTTATGGGGAGAAAACAAAAATTCCTTCAGACCTCAATCCGCAGGTTTTACACTTTAGTCTAACCACTATCTACGGGGAGCTTCTTGGTCTACTTAGCCGGATGGCAAAGGACTCGCGATATTGCTGAGGACTCAGAGTTACTTATGTCGATGTTCAATGGGTGCCATCCTCTCTCTGCTACCAAGTGTGCACTAGGACCCCAACCAGTCCATAGAGCTGGGGGTTGCCCAATAGCACTTTAAGATGAGGCAACAGCACCCGTGAGATGGATGGGGATGCAGATTAATACTCTAGCATCAAATCAATAATGAAAACAACGGTTTGGCAGAGTCTGTTTAATGACAAGTACAAAAAACAGGGAGTTCATGAATACCAGCAATCGCTCGATCTTCCTTCTCGCTTCTACAACTCCAACTAACTTCATAGAAAACACATCATTTATGCTAAAAACTCATCATCACTGACGTGTAACACCTAAAAATGTTGCATGCAATTCTATTGGTTCTAGGAAGGTAACTTTAATATAGGTTCTATATATGTATATGGTAACGGAGTGAGGGGATTGGGTAAAAAGTGTCAGGTGGGGCATCTAAGCCCTTCCTTCAAAATGGCTACTGTAAACATCACTAAAAGTACAACGTCTCATTGGTTCTACTCACTATAGGATGCTTGATTACTTGGTCCACTATGATTGGGTTGTCAGACACCCCACTGATACTTTCCACTTTGCCTAGCAGCATGCACAATAGCCGGTCAGGTGCAGGGAGTTTGTCTGCACCCCCAGCTTTCCTCCAATTATTGCTACAATCAATCATCACCTCAGTGGCCATGTGTCAATTATTTCTTTGTGGTTGGCCTTGAAACTGCTTCTGGTCTGGAAAAAGTAAGCTATCTGTGAATGGCACAAAGCCATGCGTAGGCGTGAACAATTCATCTCGTCTCACTTGGCTGGACATGTGAGTCCGACACCGTGAAATCGTCTTATTCTTCATGCAATTTGAGTATTTGATTCAATTCTGCGAGCCATCTGCCTCCTGTGGCTTATCTCGACCTTTCTAAATGGGATACTCTGCTCTTCGTTCATAAATTGTATCCACTGTTGGTCTATTTCAGCCGATACAACCTTGGCTTCTTGGCATGATTTGTCCTTGTCGGAGTTTCTTTCTTTCTTTGATTCTCGGTTTGGTTGCTGCTGAGCTCTCATCTTGAGACCTTTAGTAACCTTTGGTTGATTCTGCTCTTGTGCATAGTGGAAGTATACTTATAAAGTACTCCTTTTGAGGTAGATATGTATAGGTGGTGCTTGCCGCAATCGGTTTTACTACTAAGCATAAGCAAGCCTCACGATTCTTTGCTTCTTGTGGTTCCATGCATAAGTACATGTTTAAACTAACTGGATATCTTCATCGTGCTCATGGCATTATTTCTGATATCTTTGACTTTGATTATTTCACTTTAGGCTCAGGATGTCACTTATCCATGGTGTTTCAACTCTATTCATTGTTCGCAGGTCGTCATATCTTCTATATGTGAGTCAGTCTGGGTTCTTAAGACGAAAACATGCGTCTTCCTTCAGTTTCTTTTAAGCTTCTTCAGGGACTGTGTTCTGACAATCTTCATTCTGTTTCAATTGTCGATATGGATTTCTCACTGGGTTTCCTTACTGTCCAGGTTTTCTTAGGTGGCGGTACTTCAACAGGTGCTGTTCATCTGATAGGTACTGGACAGAGCCCCACTGCGGCTCTCTGCTGGTTTATTTGCTCATCATTCATCACATATTTCGGAGTGGACATTCCTGGTACTTCAAATTGGACAGCTGGAGTGCGGGTCATGCTTGGGACCTCCTCTACACTAATTTGCCGGTCTGGAAACAACGGTACCGGCAAGCTTACTGGTACCGTTGTTTCCAGACCGACAAACTTATAATGAAGCCCAGTGTCTCCTTTTCTGTTTTTGTACCATCTGTGGTCTGAGCGCTCTGGGCCAGATCAATTCCAGCACCCACCCCCAGGAGCACAGGTATTTCAAAGCATGTGGGCTCTACTCTTGCCATTGCATGGGCATCATGTGGCATTGGGATGTGTTGAAAAGCAAACTACAAGATTACACTCAAAACCTCATTTACGGCAGAGAGATGTGTGATATCCCCATAGTGATGACTACAGTCCTCTCAAAGAACACAGTCACATTGAAATACAGAGCAGCTACCACCTTCATTTCTGGCAGTATGGCAAGTTAATGCATGGAAGGTTCATTCAGGCGATCGTCCCATTGATGATGAAGCATGTTTGTGGGTAAGCAGTACCTCAAGGATACCTCTTGATCTCAAGAAGGGAATAATGACACACCCAAATGGAAAGTTATTTCCCTCCTCCTCATCACATGATGCTGCATCATAATGACCACTGGATCAGCCACATTGAAAGAAAACATTGGCATGGGAAATAAGCCAGGATAATTCCAACGCAACCTGCATTATCGTAACTCGGTGCAGCGCTATTACCACCAGATCCCTGGTTGCGGTTGGGGGTAGTAAGTCACCATTGGGTCCATTGGATCCAGTGGGACATTCTGGGTGCTATTACAGGAGCTCTATTAGTGCCGCAGAAATAGTGTCTGCAAATGGGTGAAAAGTGGCAAGATTTACTTCCAGCAAAAAGCTGGAGATAAATCTCCAACTTTCCTTCCAAACTCAGGATTTGGCAGGATTTGTCAGAGCGGGAATGTGGCAGTCATAGTATTACTGCTGCATTTTTGCCACTCTGCCGAAACCGTGATGACCCTCCAATATGTCCGAACATTTACACTGGTAACAGTCTCCAACAGAATAAGGGTTTCAAACTGTCCTGTGATTTTCACATGAAACTTGTTGGCTTTTTGGTAGCTCATTTCAAGGTATTTCTGCGAAAGTGGGGCTCAAACAGTCCAAATATAGTGACACAATGGACTGACTTGATGTGCTACAAAGGAAACCGTGCCATTCTGATTCATTGTGCTACCACATAAAGAGAATTAGCACTGGGGCCTGGGGGCACAGCCAATCAGGTTCTACAGATCATGGCCTGAAACCTCTGATCACAGCCTGTGTTGCACAGAATCCGCAGGCTGCCCCTCCTGCCCCGCTCTGCCATCTACCTGATTTTTCCAGCAGTGGTGCCGCCACCGCCGCAGCAGCTTCACTCCATTTTGCTTGTCTGGCTGCCATGGAAATGGAAGAGGGGCTCAATACAGAATCCCACCTTCTGCAACCATGGCGGCCTTCTTGGCAAAGTATTTTCAGTCATTGAACAGGAAGCGCGCTTTGGTAAACCGGGGAACTAATGGCGTTCTGAACTCATTCCACGGGCTACACCGGGGGGGGGTGTAGCATCGCAGAGCCCTCGTTAAGGGGCCATTAGCCACCCTGCCGGTATAGCCCATGGAACAGGTTGAAAACCCCCACAATGCTTCATGAATCAATAAGCAGTGCATAGATGAGCAATGGGCAGAACAGCAACACGTTTGCATAGCAGAATAACATTCTATCAGAATGACTAGCATCAGGTTCAGCCAATGAAATCAGAACCAGGCTCGACAAGGGTGTGGCCAGTAATAGCAACCTGTTATATGGCAGCTAATCAATAAGCTCAAGTGCTGACTGTTACAAAATGATGGCCAATGGGTACCCATATGATCAATCTTAAGTGTCAAAAATTAGCATATATTGGTGGGAATGCAGTAAAGTTAAGGCGTATTGGAAAGAGGGCCTGGGGTGGATCCAGGCTATAGTTGGAATAACAAGAGTACTCGCGCCAGTGCTGGTCCTGTTTGGGGTGGAATCTGATGGGGAAAATTCTTATGTCACGCTCTCACATGACACGTAACCTACTGTTAGCAGCCAGGATGTGCTTGCCCATTAAATGGAAATCTGCAGCCCTTACCTAAAAAAGAGAATGGCTGACCAAGGCCAACCCAATGTACGAAATGGAAAGCCGGACGACAGCGGTCCTTGAATCACGTGTGAAGATTGATTTGATCTGGTTTCTCTTCCAGGAATTCTATACAGCATATTGGGACTCTCAACGACCATCTGACTCAATCTGTCACCTTGAACTCTGCGCCAATAGAACTGTGCAGCCATGAGACATCTAAATGTCTGAGCTACTGTGAAGAACTACAGAATGTGAAATGAGCAATGCTCTACAATGTCAGCTATGTGGTCAACTGCTTCTTACTTTAACTCTTTAGTACTCTTATTTTTATTATATTTTATATGTTCTTTTAGCTGAGAGGAGGTGTGGGAGGGGGGAGGATGGGGAGGAGGGTTACATACAACAAGCTGTGATCATTTTACCTTACTACGATCTCACCTCTGGTTATGTGTGCATGCTACTGACTTTTACTGTGCAATCAACATGTAATATGTCAGATTTGTTACAAAATCAAAATTATTTTTTTTTTTTAAAAAAACGAGAATACATGCCCATGATATCCTTGCTCGTTGCACCATCTAGGAGGAAGCATTCATAACCAACACTCCTGGCTACAAGAGACTCTTAAAATAGGGTAGGAACTGAGAGTCTAAGGGTCTCACACACACACATCCTTGTGCATCACAAGGCTGACACAACCTTTAGTGACACAAAGTTGAAGTTATTGCATATTCAGAACTGTTCATGATTACAATGCTATTAAACAATTAAAACAGTTTCAATAAATCAAACAGAAGCATTAGGGAATTAGCGGTATGCAGTTGGTGGGCTGGTGCTCGTTGCATGTCCTCTTTTTTTAGTGACTCAATCCCAAACAGAGTTTGCTTTTTTTATTTTACCCATATTATGGCGTCCCACTCTGGCGCATTCGCCCCTGCTGTTTTCTATTTATTTCTGCCCGTCTTGATAACGCATTGCATTCTTGCTAATCAGCCTTAATCTGTTGTGCCTATATTTCATTTGTGCATCTGATAAGAAACCAGCAGCACAGTGATGTAGATAAAGGCAATGACTTCAATTATTAAACACGTCAGAAATTAATTAGCCGAGCGGCTTGTGTTCTGTTGTCTGATGTTGTGGCATGGGGTGAAATCAGTGTGATAAGGACTCAAGACCTGGAGTACCGAACATACAATTGTGTTTGAGGGAAATTAATCTTCCCCACAAGCAGGAATCATGATTTTTTTATGAACTGAATATGCATGGGGACATCTGTCAAGGGCAAGGGTACTGGGGACAAAGGTCTGTTTTGGAATAAGAATTAAAGTAAAATGTAATGCTTTGTTTACTTAACATTTCTACACAGGTTTTATTACGGCCATTTATCAATTAAAGCATATTTGTTGCTGGGGCCCAAAGAGGGCCATTATAATAACAGCATTTGTCACGATTGCAGCCAGCAAATGGCACTCCTAAAACAAAGAAATCATATCTGGACAGAACTGCCTGCTCAATATTTCAGCTGAGCCAAAACAAGTTTAGTTTACTTGCTGTGAAGGACAGAATAGATACCTTCTGTGTCCACCATTTCAGATCTGTCCAAGTCAGAAGATCCACCATTTGTTAAAAATGTTTGACTTTACTCCCTACCTACAAAGTAGATGAGAGAATAGGTGGAAAGTATTTTTTCACTTTCCCAATGACCTTGCATGTACTTATCCAAATCTGCTAACTCTGTTCTCTGCAACATTTAATGTCTGGTGGACACAGCCTTCTAACATATGCCTTATGATTAACATTACTCGCAATGCAACACATAAGCAAACCAGAAGGAAAGAGTATTGTTCACAATTATGACGTAGCATTATCGACCACATGGTCAGTCAGCAATTCCAGTTTTTCACCCACCCTTGAATTCGCCACATGCTGCAGCGCATGATGTACGCCCTCCACCCTGGACAATATGAATTCCGTCATGCTGTCGGGTATCAGAAATTGGTGGCATACACTAGTCAGAAAGATATGCTGAGAAGTACTTGCTCCCATTTTGCATGGATATCTCTATGTGTGGACAGACCTCATTGGACCATTTGCAAATTTGCCTTTGAGCAATGTTCGAAAAAACACAAATGTCGAATGTGGAAACAGGTTCGTCACAGCTGAAAATGTAGGCGTCATGGGAATTGCAAAGACACACCCATCACATCACCGTCACGCTGAATAATCATCACGGATGAGTATTCTAACCCTTTGCTGGCACATTGGCAGCTATTGATTCTCTTTCATTTAACATAGTCTATACCAAAAGTTCCTCAAAGGTCTCTGAAATGATGAGACACTGAGCATTTGCCTTCAACCAATGTTCTAAGAAATCAACAATAAGCAATACGCGTGGACTTGTTGAGCGCCATCTGCTCACCAATGCAGACATTTAAATGTCCCATTTGGTATACAATTCAGCTTGTTTTCAGTTCTCCCTCCATAAACAAAGCACGTGATTATACATCACTGCAGAGTTGCTGAAATAAACCAGACTGCTGACACACAGTGTGCTGTGCCACAAAGCCGAGTGGGATCCACAACAACAGGCAGACATGAAGCACAAATAATATTTTGTTTGGGATAATTACAGGGTTGGCTAAATTGGTAATGCAAACCAGCGTGAAATAATGTGCAAAAGGGAAACTGTGGAACATGTATTCAAGATCACTCACCGTTCCGAGTCTTGCTCCCAAGACATCATTCTTATCGCCTGGTTGCTCGGGCTCCTGTCATCTACTTCCTGGTCTCAATGCTGCTGGAGGGTCCTTCCCGGAACTCTCCAGGTCTGCATGTGTCTGCATGCTAGGCCACGCAAGGCAACAGACTTGAGATTTGGAACAGACTGGCAAATCCCTGGAGCTTCCACCACGTAGTTTGCCTCCCTCTGTAATCTCTTGATTACTGGTTTCCTATCCCAGGGGCCTAACTCTGTTCCCTGAAAGCTTGACTACCTCTTCCAGCTTGACAACTTGCAACAATCATAAGGAAGACCCCTATATTTTCCAACCCCCTCTTCCTTTCCCCTTCTTGGTGTTCTTCTATTTCCTTGACACTTTCCTAAATCACTTCTATAGCAGTAATCCTGATCTCTTTTTCAGGCATCTTTGTCACTTCACCCATGTACTTACATGCCATCTCCTGTTGACTCCTATCTTCCATCAGCTTCCTAACAGCTCATTAGATATTCCTCTCAGGTGCTCATGCGGACACCCTCTCACAGCTTGTTCACTTAATATTGTGTGCTCCTCCTGCCACCATTAACACAATTCATCCTTGTATTTTTAACTGCTTCCTTCTCATCCTCTGAGCCCCATCAATACTTCTTCCTCCACACTCCTTCCAGATCCACTTCACAGCCTTATCTCTGTGTTCTTTTTTCCAGTTCTTTACTCCCACACTTAGAACGCTGGGTTTGTGGGTTTTATAGAAGTTCTGCCCTGCTCCGGGACCATGGTTCCCCTAATCCTTTGCAAATGCTGGTGATGAGAGATTGAGAACTGTGATTAGCGTATGTGGTGCTTTGGTCTCCTTCCACCTGTATTATATGGCACTGAGCAGTACCACTGTGGATGAAGCTCTGAAAGTGATCATCTGCTATCCTGAATGGAGCATGAGCTGTGTGCATGCTACAGGGCACGTGGAACACATACAACGCTCAATCATTTCACCTTTGCAGCATCTCTGCCCACCCACACGCTGCCAAAACAGGCACTGGCAAACTCTACCCTAGAGTAAGTCTCACTGTAAAGCCATGTGCCTGGACTTATCCAGACAAAACTCAAAACGATGCACTGATTGCTCTACTGGAGCATGCCTTAAAAGGACCAATGTTTTAAAAGTCCTCAGAACTTGCGTGTGGTGGAGTAGTCCAGGGCATCTCATAAATATTGACTCTCGGTCCAGCATCGCAATGCAGACGGTGACCCCTGACACATGGGACCTCCCCCATCCAGTTGTTCCAGTAAAAGGCAGGGCAATTTGTCAAAGTGGTGTGCAGAATGGCCGTAAACCGAATCCAGAATACATTTTTTAGTGTTTAGTGCCCCCACAAAATAGTGGCTGGTTCTGTGGTTCTGGTATACCATTGTTGAGGCAGTATTATTTGGTTACTATTTAAAGATGTCTGAGAATAATGTTCATGTTGTCATTATCTGCTTCCTCTAACAAATGTTCTGTTTCTATTTCTGTTTATTGTAGGCAATGCATATATCATTACAGTCTCTCTTTCAGACATGCACAGAACCGTACTAGCAAAACCTCTGTCTTGGGGTTTTGCGAGCCAAAGTCTAGTAGAATCATGTGACAGATGCAACTGCTTATGGCCAACTCATACAGAGAAAATGTTGGATAGGCAAGGGGAGGTGTCACCGTGGAATCCTAGGCAGAAAGGGCATGAACTTAACTTGTTACATAATACTTAATCCAGATGTTTGCATCAATTCCAGATTCATGTGTCTGAAGACGTGTAATGTGTGCAGGCCCGATGAGCCACTAGAAGGCCTGGGACGTGCATCCTGAATGTTCAGTAAAGCTAGCTCTGTATTGGCCACCTTATTGATTACATGAAAAGGTGGGCGATCTGCAGGGTGAGTTTGTCTGCTGTGCTCAGTTCTATTAGGATACGATGTTCTTGGTCTGTGCCTTAAGAAGAAGAGTGGTTGCTGACCTGTCACTTCTCTTAATTGATTTTTGAGCCAGGTTGAGCCCTCTCCACGAACTGTTTCCCTTTCTTGTCTTTCTGAATACCCACCCTTCTTCACTTCCATACCATTGGCCCATTTCAAAAGGTCATTAAATGATCCACCAATGAAAAGGCACCTGAGATCAATAGTTCAGATGCACCTTTCACCTGGGAGAATACACTTTCTTTCTTATTGTCAGGTTTTGATTGTCGTGAAGAGTATGAATACCTCCGTCCACAAGTACTGTAGAGAGAGAATACAAGATTACTCCTGATGCAGTCATTGAGGCCACCGGTGGGTGATCCTCGAAGCCCGGAACCGCGGAACGTTGACAACCCCAAGGCCGCTGAAAAGGAAAGCGTTAATTAGCACCAGATGATCACATTAGAGCGAAGATCACTTGAAATGGACATTAACTACTTACCTAGCAAGGGAGATGGTGTGGCTGTACCCCCAAGGGCTTAGGGTATCGTTCCATGGGAGGGGCACATGAGCAGGTTCCCCGATGACAGAGGGGCGAGGTGTAATAGCCTGGGAATAAACCCCGGACAACCCGCCTGTAGTGAAGTCTTGAAAAACCCAGAACCGGAGACCTGTTAGTTCGAAAGCAGCAAGAACAGAAAAGCGCCAAGTCCAAGAAGGTATGTCCAAAGCAGTCTGAGTTAACAATCCGAGGTCTGATGATCCGTCAAGGTAGCAAAGAACAAAGAGGCAAAACCAGAGCAAGTCCGTGGAGAATTCCAAGTCGTAAATCCGTGAAACAGGCATGTATCTTGATCGCCGTACAGAGCTTTTGAGAACAGCTGTGAAGCGAGGAATCGCGGGCAGTTCAGTATTTAAATAGGGAACACCTCCATGTCATGTGATCTACGAGGGAAACAGGTGACCACGTCACGTGACCCGTGAGAGAGACACGTGATCGCGGGTCCAACAACGCAGAAGCAGCTGTCCGCGAATGCCGTCCCGCAGGCGCCATGGTAGACGCCAACGAAGGAACGGAGAGTTCCATGAGCGGATGCTGCGTTTGTGTGCTCGAACACAGATGCGGTGGCCCCGTGGGTGAACCCGCTGCTCACGTGACTCCCTCCCCCCGTGAATGACAGGAAGGGGTGCTGCAGGTAGTGCTGATGTAGAGAGACCCCTGGATGTTTTGGATGCATGTGTGTGATGTGAGGTAGAAGGTGATGAGAGCGTGACAGAGCCCCCCCAAAGGCCCACGTCCCTGTGGGCAGGATGGATGGTCCCTATGGAAGCGAGAGACCAGACGGGGTGCATGGACATCCCTGGCAGGGACCCAGGAACGCTCTTCGGGCCCATAACCCTCCCAATCCATTAAGTATTGTAAACCCCCCTTGAAAATACGAGAACCCAGGATAGCAGAGAATACAAGGATATCCGGGAGATAAGGGGAAACCGGAGCAGCCGAGAAACGGAGTCGGGTAGGCCTGGGACAAGTCTTGAGAAGGGACACATGAACGACTGGGTGAAGCCTCCAAGCCTGTGGGACCCAAAGCCGGTAGGCCACGGGATTGATCACACAGGAGATCACATAGGGGCCAACAAACCAGGGCATTAGCTTGCGACAACCCGGCAACCGGAGATGCCGAGAGGACAGCCAGATCCTATCCCCCACAGAATGAATCGGGGCTGCTGCACGCTTCCAGTCCGCTATGGACTTCATCGAAGACTGGGCCTCCTGAGATGAAGCAAGGTCTGTGAGTGGACAGCAGACACATTCCGGACACAGGCGGTAGATGCCGGATTGCCAGAAAGCGAAAAATCGGAGACGGGTAAGACCCTAGGATGCCGCCCATCAAGAGCATAGAATGGAGAGAACCCAGTGGAAGAATGCACAGCGTTGTTGTATGCAAACTCAGCCAAATGCAAAACACGAAACAAGGACTGCTGATGTTGAAGCGTCAAACATTTTAGGTATTGCTCCATGGTTTGATTGACCCGCTCGGTCTGTCTGTCCGTCTCCCGATGATAGGCCGAGGAGTAACGTGAGTCGATCCCCATGAACCTAGTCAAGGCACACCAAAAGCGTGAGGTGAACTGAGACCCTCTGTCGGTAACTAATACCGAAGGCAACCCAAAAAGACAGACTATGGATTTAAAAAACAAACCCGCTAACACTGGAGCGGAGGGAATTCCCATGCACGGAATAAACTGTGCCATCTTAGTTAAGGCGTCCACAACTATGCAAACGGAATCAAAGCCTTGTACCTTTGGGAGGTCTGTCACGAAATCCATAGTTAGTGTATGCCATGGCTTTGGGGGTATGGGTAGAGGCTGCAAGAGACCCAAGGGCCGTCCCTTCCGGTGCTTACATTGGGCACAAACAGAGCAGGTGTTAACGTAGCACTCCACGCCTCTTCTCATGGAAGGCCACCAACACCAGCACTGCAAAAGTGACAGGGTTCTTCTTTGACCAGGGTGGCCGTTAATGGGTAGATCATGAGACCATTCAAGAGATATATTGCGAGCGTCTGACGTGGGTAGAAATAACTTGTTCTGGAAAAAAGGCTGTCCATCATGTAAGACCAGATCCCATTCAGTGTGTAGATACCCACGTACAAATAGTATCCAAGAGAGGCATGGAAGGGGTACAGAGAGAAATGACGTTACACTTGTCCAGTAAGAACTCAGGGTAGACAGGTAAAGAAACACCACCAGGAGAATGAGATATGGCGTCAGCCTTTCCATGAACGGTACCTGGACGGTGTTTTATTTGAAAATCATAAGCGGCAAAAAATAAATGCCATCTGACTTGTCTACTGTTAACGCATTTGAGCAAAGCCAGGTCTTGGAGATTCTGGTGGTCTGAGAGCACCGTTTTTCGGTGCTTGGCTCCTAAGAGATGGTGGCGCCACACCTGAAATGCTTCTTTCACAGCCAAGAGCTCTTTTTCTGTCACTGTGTAGTGACATTCCGTGGGGGTAAACTTGCGAGAGTGGAATGCGACGGGATGCAGGCGACCTGTGGAAGGGCATTCTTGGGATAAGATCGCCCCCAGAGCAAAGGAGGATGTGTCTGCCTCAACTATGAAGGGTAATTCAGGGTCTAGGTGCTGAAGGACAGGGGCTGTGGTAAAGGCCGATTTGAGGGCATCAAATGCTCGTTATTGATCCTCTGACCATATATAAGGAACGTGAGGACTAGTCAGAGCAGTGAGATGTGCTGCAATGGAGGAAAAACCAAAGATGAACCGCCTATAAAAATTGGAGCAACCCAAAAATGACTGCAATGCCTTGAGATTAGGAGGGACCGGCCACTCCAAGACTGCCTTGACTTTAGCCTGATTCATGGCTAACCCGTCTGGTGTGATGTGAAACCCCAAGAATTTGATGTTATCCACATGGAACTGGCATTTCTCGGGTTTTGCAAAAAGGGAATGCTTGTGTAAGCGTGCCAATACCTCCCGCACATGCAAAACGTGTTCCTCCCTTGTCTGTGAAAAAATGATGATATCATCTAAATAGACTACCATGAATACATCCAGTATGTCACTAAAGATCTCATTCATGAAGCGCTGAAACGTGGCTGCCGCATTACAAAGGCCGAATGGTATGACTAAATATTCGTAGAGTCCATAACGAGTGCAACAGGCCATTTTCCACTCGTCCCCTTTTCGCACACGGACCAAATTGTAAGCTCCCCGGAGATCTAGCTTTTTATACACTGATGCGTGTCTAAGGCGGTCCAGCAACGGTGTTATCAGAGGTATCGGGTACCGATCTTTCTTGGTAATGGTGTTAAGGTGTCGGTAGTCCACACAAGGATGGAGATCACCCTCTTTCTTGGGGACAAAAAAGATTGGACTGGCAGCTGGGGACGAGGATGGGTGTATATGCCCCATTTGTAGAGATTTCTGTATGTAAGTTTTTAGTGCTTGTTCTTCAGAAGGGGACAGTGAATAAATATGACAAGTCGGAACCATAGAACCAGGTAACAGGTCTATGGGGCAGCCGTACGGCCTATGAGGAGGGAGGACCTCAGAGGACCCTTGGTCAAATACTTCATGGTAATCTCGGTAGACCTCTGGTATGCCCCCAGCCACTAGACCCACTACGTGTGTATTCTCTGTGGGAGCCTGGGATTCCTCCAAAGTGAGTTGTGTAATGGTGCTTAGGACTTGGGATGGAGACTCCTCGCCTGGGGATACCAAGAGACAGAAATCTTGACATATATCTGATTCAAAAAGTATACTACCCGTCTTCCAGTTGGTCAGCGGGTTGTGTTGGCGTAACCATGGAATGCCCAAAATGAGGTCAAATTGCGGCATGGTTATCAGATCGAAACTGATGGTTTCCTTATGTGTAGCCTGAATGACCAAAGTGAGTGGAGCTGTCTGTTGCTTAACGGGACCTGATACCAGGGAGCTCCCATCTACAGCTTGTACTGGTTCAGGCCAGATTTTGGTGAGTAGTGGAAGGTTAAGGGATAGGGCTAATGTGATATCTATGTAGTTCCCTGTGGCCCCTGAATCAATGATGATGCTAACTGGATGTGAAGTGCCTGGATGGGCTGTAACTGGGATTGTACAACAATGGGTCTGATAGTGCCAAAAGCAGGTATGAACTCCGAGGAAAGACAAGAAGCACTCGATCCCGCTCCCGGATCTATGATCGAGCAGTCCGAAAAACCTGGTTCTTAGGTTTTGGGTGACGGGGACACTCTTTCACAAAATGCCCAACCGAACCACAATAATAACAGGCTTTGTCCACCCTCCTACGTTTCCTTTCTGAGGGTGTGAGTGGACTGCAAAGTCCCCCTACTTCCATGGGTTCCGTTGGTAACTCAGAAGAAGAAGGAACCGAAGGGGAAACAGCAGAACCAGAGAACCCAGCTTCAGCTCTCCGTTCAGATCAGCATGCATCGACCTGGAGAGCCAGATCCACTAGATCAGAGAACTGTGTGGGCAAGGAGGGGACAACTGAATGGGCATCCTTCATGGTGTTACTCAAACCCCTGTAAAACACTACCGCCCTTTTGCTCTCAGGCCATGAGGTCTCTGCTGACAACTGATTGAAACGAGTAATGTACTCAATGAGTGTCCCTCTACCCTGGTATAGTTCCAATAATTCCAGATCCCGGGACTGAACTTTGTGATGAGTGTCAAAAACACGTGTCATTTCCATCACCAGGAGGTCAAAGTCGTACAATGAGGGGCTATCGTTTTCAAGAAGTGGGTTAGCCCAAGCAGCTGCAGTGCCGGATAAGTGAGACAACAGAAAGGCGGCTTTAGTGGTGGAATCAGGGAAGACAGCGGGCCTACACAAAAAATGCAGTTTACACTGATTGAGAAACGTGCAGTATTTGCTGGGGTCCCTTTGGAACCTTTCAGATGCAGCCAATGGGAAGGGAGAGGGGAGGACCACGGGTATAGGAGCCTGGGGTGCTGGAATGGGTGGTGTTGAATCCCTGAACTCGGCATCCGCAGGTAGGGGATGGCAGACGCTCTGAATGGAATCCAACCAATGGTGAATGGCTGTGGTGGCAGCAGCGTGTCTGCTCTTAGTACTGTGATCGCCTGAACCATAGCAGCCATGGGGTCTTCCGCTGAGCCCTCCATACTCCACACGACAAAAGGCTTCACAGTCTGTCAGGTTTGGATTGTCGTGAAGAGTATGAATACCTCCGTCCACAAGTACCGCAGAGAGAGAATACAAGATTACTCCCTATGCAGTCATTAAGGCCACAGGTGGGTGATCCTCAAAGCTCGGAACCGTGGAACGTTGACAACCCCAAGGCCGCTGAAAAGGAAAGCATTAATTAGCACCAGATGAGCACAGTACAGAGAAGATCACTTGAAATGGACATTAACCGTTTACCTAGCAAGGGAGACGGTGTGGCTGTAGCCCCAAGGGCTTAGGGTATCGTTCTGTGGGAGGGGCACATGAGCAGGTTCCCCAAGGACAGAGGGGCAAGGTGTAATAACCTGGGAATAAACCCCGGCCAACCCGCCTGTAGTGAAGTCTTGAAAAACCCAGAACCAGAGACCTGGTAGTTCGAAAGCAGCAAGAACAGAAAAGCACCAAGTCCAAGAAGGTATATCCAAAGAAGTCCGAGTTAGCAATCCGAGGTCTGATGATCCGTCAAGGTAGCAAAGAACAAAGAGACAAAACCAGAGCAAGTCTGTGGAGAATTCTGAGTCGTAAATCCGTGAAGCAGGCATGTATCTTGATCGCTGTACAGAGCTCTTGAGAACAGCTGTGAAGCGAGGAATCGCTGGCAGTTCAGTGTTTAAATAAGGAACACCTCCGTGTCACGTGATCCGCGAGGGAAACAGGTGTTCGCGTCACGTGACCCGCGAGAGAGACACGTGATCACGGGTCCAATGTCTCACGACGCGGAAGCAGCTGTCCGTGAATGCTGTCCCGCAGGCACCATGATAGACGCCAACGAAGGAACGAGGGGTTCCATGAGCAGATGCTGCGTTTGTGTGCTCGAACACAGATGCGGTGGCCCCGTGTGTGATCCCGCTGCTCACGTGACTCCCTCCCCCGTGAATGACAGGAAGGGGGGCTGCAGGTAGTGCAGATGTAGTGGGACCCCTGGATGTTTTGGATGCATGTGTGTGATGCGAGGTAGAAGGTGATGAGAGCGTGACAAAAACCTGTTAAAGCTTCAATATTCCTGCAAATGCAACTACCAACATCTACTAAATCTCACATAAGGACTGTGAAAATATGAATGAAAAAAACACCAACAATTATGTTTGTACTCTGTCTTCTTTAGATTTGTGCTCGGAAAGAATGGCGACATAACCCAACTTACCTCTCTGTTAAAAAGATATTTTCACCCACAAATCTTCTGATTTTCATTTGATGTTGGTTGTAGCTGTGCATGTAATTGTCATAACTTACTGGCCACATTATCCTTGGAGATGAGATGGTATGCAGGGGGCTTGAGCAGTTTACTGGAGGCAGCGTGCAGGCATTTGTGCAGTCCAGGATTTGTGTGGTTCCTCTCAGTCATGGTGACCAATCCCATTGACATTTTGTGTGTCTTCTTGGATCTTGAGAGAAATTGTTGGAGCTTGCACTACACAGGAAATCTGGTCTTCTACCTTGACTCTCATACAGCCATATCGAGGATGACCAAATTCTACTAGCAGGTGGCCCATATCTGCTGGCATGAATAAAATGAGCTCTCTTGCCATCTGAAAAGGCATCACAATGCTTCTGGGTTACATTGTTTCCCCTGTTGTTCTTGTGTTTATGTTGCCAATTACCAGTTGCTTCCTTATATATGTGCTTCTCATATCATGGTTCTCAGTTCCTGACCACTACCTCTCTTTGAAATCCTTTGCTTCTATGTTGGAATCATTATCTTGTCCAGTTTCCAACCCACAAAACCCTACTGCCTGGTGCTGCTTCCTGAGATAAAAAGTCAGTTGTTCAACTGAGGTTCTTTTCCCTAGTTGTCCTTGACAGTTCCTCCCTGTGCCACTTGCCTTGCTGTTGCCACCCACCTGCCAACATATTGGCTACAGAAAAGGGCAGGTCACACCACAAAGTCAAGAAGTGACCTAAAGGGGTCCAGATAAGACCTGCTCTTGATAGCTAATTTAACTGAAACATTTAGAACAATTCCCTCCTAAAATGAAACTGCTTGTATGGAGCAAGATGTAATTTCTTACTGCTTACTGCCTCTTCTCAAAATCGTGTATTTCTGTGATAGAAAAGTGAAACATTTCCCCCATGCAGGTCTAGGGCAATCACATGCCTCTTTGGTAAACACCTATTTTATTATTTCCTTCAAAAAGCCAATGCACTCTTATCTACAACACTTTATATGTTCTTAACAAGAAATTGTAGTGTTCTTCCTTATTACAACTTAATTACAGTTGGTTGTCTATTCTCAATAAGACAAAGATAAAAAATCACCAGCTGATAGGATAGCTCAAGATCAATATGCTCTCTTTGTGAACAGGATGATGTTGCAGGTCATGGGTTTGAGGCCCCTGGGGTGTCAGGCCAGCTCTTCCCAACCCCCTCTCCCCCAAGCTCTGCTGGCTAATAAACTAAGTAATACTCTGGCCCAACATCATTGGCCAGCTCCCACTATACCTCTGGTACCACCACCAAGCTGCAAGGCGCTGCCGGTAAAGGACTCCAGCAAAGGCACCCACACGAGGCTGGAGCCAGTCTGTGCTTGTCCGTGCATCCATGGCATCTTGGCAAAATCCCCAATCCTTACCTGCATGGTCTCCTCCCACCCAATGGCTCCCTTCTCTGGCTACTATGCTGCTGTGCACGGCCTTCGCAGCACAAGGTAAGCGCTCTTTGTCTGCTTGGAATAATTCTAGCAATGTTCTTCTAGGTGACCTCCCTTCTTCTCCAACTAGCCTCTTACAAATCCCCCCTCCATTACCATCCTCTTCCCTGTCACATCCAGGTCCTCTGACCATCCTCCCAATAGAGGTAAGCACAACAGTATGCCATGTAAGGCTAAGGCAAAACCCACACATGCTATCCTTAGCGACAGCATCCTCGCCAAGATCACCAGCCCGCCAGTGGCTCAGCGACCGTTCCCAAGACCCACTGACTTCTGTCCTCTACTTATTAGCTTCACTACTCTTCATCCAACTATTAGCAGAGCAAACGTGCCTTCACTGCCCTTCCTCACCCCTTCCTTTCCTCTGCTCTTCTTTACCACTACCCTGTGGCCCTCTCCTCTTCACACATCCAAACTCCCACCCCCCAGCTTACTTGGACGAGCCATCTATTGCCAGAGGCATGCCAATGCTGCCAATTTGCGAGCCTGGACCACAGCTCCCAAACTGCCCTCCACTTTATTCTCCTACCCGAGCACTCGTGCATCAGATGCCAACATCCCTGATTCCCTCCACCCCATACACTTCTCAATCACGTTGCTCACTCAAGAGAACCAACAAACAAACCAAAAATGAAAACAGTTCAATCCTTCAATGCACTTTGATTAATGCCCTCTCACTATGTGCCCATTTCTCTCTCATTTATGACATAATTTTTCGAACACTAGCTTGACCTCCTTTCCATTACTGAATACTGGCTCCAGAGTGCAGCAGGACCAGATCACACAGCAGTCCCCCCAGACTACTCGATTCTTAGAGCAGATCATACATGGTTCACAGATGAGTTAGCCTCACTTTGCTGCATCAAACGAGCAAAGGAACATATTTGGAGACTACCCATTCAAATCTAGACGCATTTAAGTTTGAAGATAAAACCTATACAAACACACCCATCACCACCAAAGTCAACTCCTATAACACAAGCGTACACAAGTATATCAGAAGCCAGCTTGCGTCCTAGAGAGCTGTTTGCCATCCTCAAAGAGCTAGAAACCCAAGCCCAACACCTAATGCATCCCAGGTCATTGTAGACAAATCGTGGTGCTCTACTATCCAGCCAGAACTGTCCAAAAAATTGACAATCTTAGGGACACAATCTCTACCAAAAAACTCCAACTCCAAGACAAAGACTCCCCCATTGCAAACCCCCCACACCCATCCTCAACTCACCTCCCAATTTTACTTCTCCACTGCCACCGTGTTTGAAGTCCTCAAAACCACGCAACAACTCAAACCATCTAACTGCAAAGGTGATGCTTGTCCAGCACATGTGCAATCACTCTCACAACTACCATGTCCAACTTTGCCAATGCCTCATTTACTTCCAACACTGTCTCTACCTGCCTCAAAGAAGCCTGGTTCTCCCCCTTCATCAAGAAAACCTCCTTGGATCCCTCCCTCCAAACCAATTACCATCCCATCACGACAATACCCTTCCTTCTAAAAATGCTTTACCACATATCATACTCCCAGATCCAAGCTCACCTTGAACAACATCTAGGTTCTAGACAATCAGGTTTCTGGCCCAAGCACAACACAAGAACGGCACTCCACCCTGGCAGCTTCAGAGACTCTGGCAATGTTGCCATGCTGCTTCTTCTTGACTTCTCAGCAGAATTTGACCTCATTGATCACAACATCCTCTGCCATCACCTTTCTTCCAACTTTCCCTTCTCCCATGATGCACCATTCTGGAGCAAATCCTTTCTCAGCGAACGCACCTCAAGAGTTTTCTTTGGAGATGCTATCACAGAACTCATCCCCTTCCCTTTTGTGGTCCCTCAAAGCTCTTGCATCTCCCCTGCCCTTTGCAACATCTACACAAAACATTTATTTGACCTCCTCGATGCACTGGACATTCCCTACACCAACTTCGCTGACGACACGCAAATCCTTTGCAACCATACAGGAAATTGTGCACACAACGTAAAATCAATTAGCCAAATTTAAAGCATCATCAACTTATTCCTCAATGTTGACAACACTGAAATCTTTATTGTTGTCTCCCCCAACACCTGGGATCCCTGGAACATGTCAAAACACTGGGCGTCTAATTTGACTCTGAACTCCTCGACAGCCTACATGGCTAAACTTATCACTTTGAGTAGAAAATTCATCTCACCTTTTAATTGCTGGACTCTTGCCCGCACACTCATTTGACGCAAACTGGATTATTCTAATGTGCTCTTCATGGACACATTTGCTAAGAACATCGCCAAGTTACAACTGCTTCAAAACAAGGCTCTAAGAGCAGCAGTAGGTCTTAAACACTCTGACCACATCTCCACCACGAGACGCAATGCACACTGGGTTCCTATCAAATCACAGATTGAATTAAAAACTTTAGCACTCACGCACCTACATCTTCACCAGAATGCCCCTCAAATCTTATCCCCTGCGGTGAAAACTACCATACACCCACTCCGCTGCTCATCCAGGCTCATTCTCCAAATTCCCAAGTTCAACTGAAAAATAGCTGGGGGCCCCAGCTTCTGTGTCAATGAGTCCATTCAGTGAAACTCTCTCCCTGATCACATTAAGAATTAATCCTCCCACCTTGCCTTCAGAAAGCTGCTGAAAATAAATCTGGTTGTTTGACGAATGCGACTAATCCTGGAACGCCTTCTGAGACTCCTGGATCTGCTTCATCTGCCCCCTCTCACCTCCATGATACAAATACGACCAATATTCACTTTTGTGACTTGTTAATCGTATTCTGTTGTTTCTACTTCTTACTACCACATACATGCGCTATGATACCTTTACCAATGTATAAACAAAAGAAAATAAATAAATACATTCTGGGTAATAAATAGCATATTTTGCCAAGTGCTTTCAAACTGGATTCCTGATGATAGTGGTGCTATATAGAACAATAAATGTATATGACTTAATTGTAATATATTCTTAAACATTTCTCTTTCTAATGTCTATCTTACTGCTGCAACACTGTTAATTGATAAAACACCTGATGTGACATCACAACACAGAGATACAGCATTTTATTTCACAAATACTCTTGTTTTCGTCCTTCTTGTGTTGCAGTGAGGTGAAAGGCGGGGCACCTTGATAGATCTTGTGTTGCACATGGTTGATTCATGCCACCCATCTATATCACCTGCAACGCAGGTCCAGGACCATGTGGACATCAGAGAGGGAAGAATGTTGCATGCAAGGCAGAAATATACAACATTAAATCATAGATACGTGGTTTACAGCTTGAATTGTGTTCCACCATGCAGTATTCAAGTGAACGTATAGACAACTGAAATTGCACGCACCTCTCGCACTGAGTGAGAGTGATGTCACTTGTGTATGGGTGATTTTCTCAAAAAAAGATAAACTGCATCAAAATATATGAAATTTAAAAGGCAAAGATAGGATTTCAAACATACATTTATTTGCATATTAAGTGTACATAAATGTTTGTATATTAAACATTTAAACAATGTAACCTCAAGTACAGGTTTTATAATATTCACAGTCAAAAATGAAGTGTGTGCTTAATTTGAAATGCAGTGTTCTCTAAATGACACTTCTTTCAAGATAACTGTGACAAAGAAAGTGCATTTTATGTTCAAAGAAAACATCTTTTAAAGCCCACTTGCTGTAGGGTGATTTGGGTGTCATACAGGTCAATATGTAATTGAAAAGGTTTTACTAAGAATCAAAGTCAACACAGATGCCTTCATACATAAAATGGGTATTTGTCCAATGGCTTAAAAAAATAATTTTTCAGTAAGGGGAGAAAACAGTTTAGAGTCCAACTAGTTGCAGCTGATGGAGAAATACCTACAATTGGCATTCTCTAGTTTGGACTGAATACAGGGGCCTTTCCCAAAGCAGAACCAGATCACCTGAGAGGGATTTTGGAGCAGGTTTATATACATAAGGAAAATCCTACCTGATGGAGCTGCCTGAGGCCGTTTTCTTACCTGTCCTGGGCCACAGATAAAAAGTGAGCACCTATTCCACTAGATAACTTTAATATTTTCACAAGACTTCAATAAATACCAGCTAACATGTATAACCATTTTGGGGGCCAAGATTAAACTGGATATTACTGAAAAAAGGAACGAACACAGCCCAAGTTATATGTCCTTTGTGATTTATAATTAAAATTGAAATACAGGATTGCATAATTTTATTAGGACTTTGTCCGGCAATTTTGGAATATGTAGAAGCTTTAGACATCTCAAATTGTATGTGGAGCAACAAGTCCTGTGACTGCTGTCTGCCATAGTCAATACAGTAATTAAAATGTATTCCTTAGTGAACACATTGAACTGGGCTGAACCGTATTCCCTGAAAATAGTGAATGAGTCCAGCCCCACGGTTCCAGTACTTCAAAAAGAGCAGAACTCCTAAGAAACCCAAGCCTTTAGAATTGCTTGTGGCAGCTCCAGTATAAATCAAGATGCAGTCAACTAGTGTCTACTCCCAAGTTAGAAAGCAAGTTTTTCATAAAGAGTGTGCAAGATTTTAGATTTAAAGAAGCCGGAGTGCTGGAAACAACATTACTGGCTGATTTACAAGCATGTTTTCAATGGGACTTTCCTATGTAACATTTTTTTTGTAAATTAGGCCCTTAGTATGCAAATAGTTTTGTTACGCCTTGTTCTAAGAACTGCTTCAACTTTTGATTTCACGGTGGATGTGGGTTTGAAGGAAGCATATTCCTTTAATGTCAAACGCCAATGTGTATTTGTGTGCATACAAGTACAGTGAACAGTGGACGATGAACCAGTTTAGATTGAGGTGTGGGTGCATTTACATTGCATTTAAAGTGGGGAATCACCTGCCACATTGTGTTGATGCCATTTTGTTTTATAAAATACATTTTTATTGAAACCGGCTTGTTTCTTGTCAAGGAGTGTGAGAATGGGAATTTTATGTGCCAAATTAATAAACTGCTGGGTGTCTGAGGCCGAAATTATAGACTCTAAAAACAAATGTTGATTCCACACATTTTTGGAGAACTGTTTTTTAAGCTTCCTTGGTAAAGTGTCACCCACTAGATAAATGGTCCAACATTTGGAAATTATCAGTGGAATATGGCCCTGTGACTGATAGCTACATTTCTAAAACTGAGGGCCTCATTACAGTTTTGCCGGTCTGGATACATTGGCAGTAACATTTCTGGTAATTCCGGCAACAGTGGGGACACTGATTTACCTCTAGGCCTGAGGTGCCGGTAAATCAGGACTCACTGGCAAAACAATGCTGCAATTACCGTATTGCCATTGACAGTTTTTGCAGGAATCGCCATGGATGGGGATTTACCAGTGTTTCCCCCACCTGGATTAGCACTGTACATCACCAGTACAAGCACCCAGTATTGTCACCATCCAGCTCTTTGCTAGCCATGGAAAGAGATAACTAGCATTGTCAAGCCCACCTGGGTCATCATGTTCATGATTATTAATGAGCCGGCCGAGGATAAAGAGACTGTGACCAGTGCATACTGTTGTTGATTGTTGTGTGACAACTACTGAAGAGAGTTAAAATGATAAAGTTGCCAAAAAGCCACAGCATAATCAGTCTGAGAAAATAATTGCTGGGGGTCAGAAATAAGTGCCGGGGCTGGGCCCTGGCAAACACCCCAGAAAATTAAGCACTCTTTACATCCAAATCTTTGCATCCAAATCCCTGTCACAGCTCATAATTTCACACCAGCCCAACTCATTCGAAATGTGCAGCATATGGTAGTAGAAGAGCATTGTTAGCAACTTTTACGTAGTTCTCAAACAGCTAGTAGTAGCAGTGGAATTATTTACACAAACTTATCAGCAGTAGAAACCGATTTCAAGGTGCTAAGCCACAAACATGGCATGGCAATACTAGAGCAGAGGAAACTGACAGAAAAACAGACATACAGAAAAAATGACTTCTCTTTGTACGCCCTGCTTTAAAATCTTTGTAGAATAAATTGTTGCCAACGACCACATTCAGAGCACTTTTTCAAAATATGGATGCATCTCGCTGTAAAAGAATTATGTAAATGTCCCATTACCCTAATCATAAACTGAAAGAAGTGTGGTCCAACACAGTTCTGTCTACAAATGAAAACTCAACACAAAACCACAGACAAGCAAGACGTAACCTGTTATAGAACATTTGAGGCGGCTCATTGCTATTCCAAAAACCAAATTCTACATAACATATTCCAAAATTGAGCAATGCATATCTTGCTGAAAACAGTCAGTATACATCCATGTGAAGTATCATAAGCTGTGTATTGTCATTCTCAACACAACAGAATGAAATCTTTAGTAAAACCAGTCCCACAAATTGAACGTGGTTAAGGAATTGTTGCAACGTGAATAGAGACATGAATAGAGACCTTTTATGAAGGCACTAGCACCAGGGAGCCCTTCTTGCCTAAAGAAACTTACCATCAATAAGATAAAAACACATTTGCTATGAATGTCGATACAAGAGGTGATAAGTTGATCGGTGGAGTAAACATGGGAAAAGAAGTTATAATTGAATGGGATAATCTAAAGCACATTGGGCCTCATTACGACCCTGGCGTTAAGGGTTTAACGGCGCCGTAAAAGGTGTCGGCGCCGTTAAACCCTTAACGCCTCATTACGAGTTCCCTTTGCGGGACCCGACCTTAACACCTGCTTTTAGCAGGCGTTAAAGTAGGGTGCCGCAAAGGGACCTTGGTGCTAAGTACGGTGCCGCAATTTGCAGCACCGTACTTAGCGCCTTCCCCATTCCCATTGAGCCCTATGGGGCAAAAATGGGAATGGGGAAGGGCCCATGGTGAATGAGGAATTAACGCCCCGCCAACCTTGGAATGGGGGGGTAATTCCGCCATTCACCATGGCGGACCCCGGCATGGACCATGGTGCTAATAGCACCATGGTTTAGCGCCGGGGTCGTAATGAGGCCCATTGACCGTAATGCACACCCTGAACATCCTCCATATCCAGTAAATGAAAAGCAAGTACAAGTAAATAAAAAGCAGTGCAACGCACAGTGCACTGTTTATCGGCACCCGAATTTCGAAAATCAAAGGACAAAAGTACAATAGAAATTCTCTGGAGCATGTATTCTTGTCCTGTTTGAACACATCCATGTTTCCTGGGGCCGTCTTTCATAAGCTGCATTGAAGCGCAGTTGTCTGTACATAAAGGGGATGCCTGCACATCAATGTGCAGCTTTGTGTACAAACTGTACAGGGCCAAGGGTCCAGCTTATTGACAAGGAAGTACTAAGCAACATGACTATAATGCATTACAACAGTAACAATTCGACTTTCCAAACACCACACACCAGAACAAAAAATGGCTAAGTTGTCAGCCTGTTCTCCCTAAATATCAAATTGAGTTAGACCCTGTTGTAATATGTCAACCTACAAAGGAAACACATGAGTACTTTATACTTCACACAAAATGACAGCAACAAAGTGTTTTCAATTGTACTTGTATCTTGCATTTGAAAAGACATATGACCTGTCAGAACTATTAGCTTTGTTCACCGTTTCCTACAATTAACTTCACAACAGCCACACGAAACATAGGAGGAAGCCAGAAGACAAAAGAGAGAGAAAGACAATCCAATTGGAATGACAATAGTACAAAACGAGTGAATGGGAGGACAAATATTTCTCAAATTATATGGAAAAGGTATTGATGATGTTAAAAAGAGAGAAGAAGGAGTGGAAAGAGAAAAGAAGGAAAAGGAACTAGAAAGGAATACAAGGAAGAGAAAGGAAAAGAAAGGAAGAACAGAGAAGATATGAACAACAGAGAAAATAGAAAGAGAGAATAGAAGAGAAGAAAGTAAAGAAATAGAAGCCCAAAGATTCAAAGATGTACGTTAAAATGAAGGTATGAGGAAGAGGAAGAAATGAGAAGGAGTAGGAGACACATAAATGACGAAATGGATCATATTGTTAATAGAAATGTATTACCCATTGAAGCATGAGAGCGATGGAAAGAAGAGAGAGGATCACAAAAGCTCTGCAGGGAGCTGCAAAGGATACCAAGAATACAAGCATGGACCGATGAGCAAGAGGCAGAATGCATAGGGGATAGGATTGGGGATCTATATAGACAGATGAGGGAGAAGGGTGTCTATGAGGCTATGGGAAGCATTGCAGGATCTCCACCAAAGGAAACAGGAGATAGAGTGGATAATACACTGATGGACGAGCATAGAACGTTGTCCCTTCTAGATTACACCTTGATTATGAGAAAAGGGATAACAGCCATAACAGTTGGGATATAATGATGTCCGATGAAGAAAGGGAGGAAAATGAAAAAGCGCAAAGAGAAGGTGCAATGTGGCTTTTCAATAGAACCGAACAAAGAGAGAGGAGTAAAATGGTCAGATTTAGAAGACCGAAAAGAAAAAAGGACAGAACTGACACCATATTCTGAGCGACCACCAGAACTGTTGTGTAGTGAAGGGGATATGTCCCTGCCTTATATAAGCAGGTTAAGGTAATTACCAGGAAGAAGATGAATGGGCGAGACTAGCCCCACATGGAAGACGTGAAGTGAAAGGGGGGGGTGATTTTTGACCAAGATTTTTACAATTCCCTTTATTAATTAGAGAAAGGTGAGGATGATCACAATATAATCCTTGGCCTCCAAATGAAAATCTGAAATGTAAATTACCTAGTTTGACTGCAGGTGGTGCGGGAAAATGGATTTATGAGTTAGAGAGAATGACTGTGGAAATGACATTAGCAGTGGGTGAGGTAAAATGCCTACCGGCAGCTATTCTAGGGGACAGAGCTGATGATATCTGGAGACGAGCAGGGAATGCGATTGTAACTGCACAGAACATGACACATGATGGAGCACCATTTAATAATTGCTGAGTAGACACATGGAAAGAGCTTAGAGGGTAGTATACTGACACATAAGACATGGGTGCGATTATGGCTAGGAAAATGGGAGAGGGCGAAGATCCTGTTGCCATTATTCAGGAGATTCAGGAACATTGGCGCCTTGAGATGAGAGAACTGTGGGATAAAATAGTGGCATTATCCTATCATAATTTATGTCAGCGACTGCCTGAGCCAGTTGTAAGTAAGGCATGGTATCAAACAGTGAAGATAGACACAAGTGATCGCAGTTCAAGGGTGTTTATTGAACTTCAATGGGTTGGTAAAATTCCTATCTAAACCTAAATCTAAGGATGAGAGTAAGCAACGAGTAAGCAACGACCATCAAATAATAATAGCGCAGGGCCTATATTAATAAACCTATTGCCAATCCTGAGATAACAATGTACGCAAAAGGAAAGTATTCAAGAAATTATATGTCAGGATCGTTGAGGAGTTTGCTTCCCTTCCCGATATTTTCAGCACGAGGCAAGGCGACACACACTCTAGCTTCTTGGCCACGAGGTAACAGGTCAACACATAGCCATCAGGGCCTTCCATCAAAGTCTCTCTTGCAATGACAATCTCTTAAATGCAGAGGGCCTGATGCAGCAAACAAAACACAAAAGTTCCTTTTGTTTGTCAAGGTTTTACTTTCACAAGTTCAAGATGGGTCTCGTCCAGGCTGAGACCCCTTTTCTACAATGTTCCCAGTTTGGTCTCCCTCGTTTGGGCTCAGATCCCCCTTTTGATACCTGAATTGAAGACTTTCTAATGTGTGATGGGTTTTGCTTAAAACACCACAGGACCACTTAGATTCACTTCACACAATTTACACTTCACATCAATCTTCTGCTTTCATTTCCTTTCATCACAATACCATACAAAGACCTTTGTTTAAGCACATTCACAGTGCCGGCACACACAATTAACACTGTTCCTTCCAGCGCTCACTTCACAATGTTGCTGATTGCAACTTTCACTTCAACGCAGACCATTCTCGCCACTGCTGTGTTGTTCTCTGCTGCATCTTTGTTCTTGAAGCCAAGGACAATACCACGGCATTGCTGCTCCTCTCCGCCTTGGTCAGTTGGCTGAGAGGAACCTCAATATCTCAGACACACAATGCAGGATTCTTTAGCCTTGTTTCCTGGTCTTACGTTTTCTGGCTTAAAGGTTTCTTGAAAGTAACGGCTTCCTGTCAACGAGGTCAAGGGTGTTGCCCCTCTGATGAAGCTTTCATGCCTGGCCGTCTTTCTCCCATTGTTCAACTTACAACTCTAATCTGCTGTACCATTGTGTGCTTTGCCTCGCTCAGAGTGTGCTCGTGTGCACTGCCTTTTATCCGTGTGGAGAAATGTAATGGAAGTTAGGTGTGAGTGATTGTCGTTGATTGCCTGACCGTAGTATTGGGACAGGTCATGTACATGGCTCGGGTGTGAATTTGTTTTCTCCCACAGCGGGCTGTCTGTGAGAAAGTGTTCATACGGGAAAGGGGAGGAGGAGTTTGAGTTTCTAAATATCCCACCGGATAGGATGGGATAAAGGTGTTACAGGGAAGAGAGGGATACTGCTTCTCACCCTCCATTGATTTGTCCCACTCCCCGAGGACCCCTCACCAAGGTGATCTACCTGCACTGGTCCACCCCCAGGCTCTGGATCCAAAGGTAATGGCTGTGCCCTGGCCACCTGCGAGAGTGATCTGCGGGACACGGGTGAGACACCTTTGGGATTCAGATGAAAAAACAGGTAGGGATGGAAGCGAAGCCTTGACCAGAAATACAGTTCACAATTGTTCATCATTGTCGATTGTTACAAGAGAAGAATATGAAGAAAGTTGAAAATAGAAAACAGGAAGAAGCAAGGTTAGTTCAGAAGAAATTATCATGATTTTCTATAGAAGGAGCATTATTGACAAGTGATGATGGTATGGCTACACAAGAGTTACAGGCAGTGCAGCAAAGCAATGTACTTCACCCTATGGATCAGAGTGGGTACAATTGTGGGCCAAGAGTTAGATGGAATGCAGTGGATGAGGAGGATTTCAAAACCCTCAAGGAGGAGGAGGATTTAATTGGGGACAGCCACAGCAATGCTGGAATTGTAGGAGGACAGGTGATATAGCCTGAATGTGCAGAAGCAGAGGAGGAGGATTGCAACAGAACTGTTAAGCTCCACGTGGAGGATGGGCTATACCCTGCAGTACAACACAGAACCACAGGAATATTATTCCCACGATCACATATAGTATCATACAGGTGTGTCACAAATACAGCAAGCACAGCAGATCCCACTGCAAATGCAGTTGCCACAGGGGCAACCACAGCAAACACCCATGCAGACAGAACAAGCCCAAGCACAGTAACTACAGTACAGACAATGGTGCAATAAGCAACAGAGCTGCAATGGAAAGTAAACATAGGAGCTCCACAAGCATCCACACACAGGACAGGGAGTGTTACAGTAGTAGGAGGGAATCCTTTTCAGGGTAAAGGGATTCATTTATATACACAATAGGAAGGCACACAGAGCTGCTTGATGTGTTCAGTACTGTCTGTGACACCAGACCCACAAGAGGAACCAAGGGTCAGGGTGCATTAGGAGGCAAGACATTTGTGTTCCTTGTGGATACAGGAGCAGCTCGTTCCTGTGTTCGAGAGGGTCAATACCCAATGTCTGGGAACCCCATGAATGTGCAGGGATTCTCTGGGGCTACAAGTTTGGTTACTTTCACTGACAAATTACCACTTTCTATAGATGAGCATGATGTGTCAATGCCACTATTGTATTCTCTGCAGACACTATTTAATATATTAGGATGTGACTTGATGACACAATTAAATATGATGATATCTTTCACAGACAAAGGCATAGTTTGTTTGACTGGGGGGATACATAATATGAATATGAGATAGTTTATATTAGCTTTGACAGGCCAAAAAGCACAATGAGGGGTCCCTTTAGATCCAGAAAATTGTTTGTATGGAGTAAATATTGTTATGACATTACTTCCTGGACTGACAGAAAATATTGCGAATATCTGATGAATTTCTATGTAGACCAGAAATACCTATGGATGATGTGTAGGGACAGATTATTCCCATAGAGCTAGAGGCAGCAGCAGCAAATCAAGAAAGAGTGGTTGATCATGGGACAGATGATAAGGGAAGAGCATGGAGAACAGTAATAGCCCTTAAAGAAGGATATAGACTGACAGATTTGACAGATGAAGACTTGTTTAGAGATGAATATCCGCATGATGAATTTGCATTTTTCATAAGTCTCACTTATTGGATGAAAAATGGGAACAGAGAAATACCACAGAGAATGGCATTAGTAAAAAAGAAACCTTTATTTTTCCAGGAAGATTTAGAAAAAGGTGTCAAGCATCTTATGGACAAACAGTCCACATGACATAGGTCTATTGAGTGGACCAGGAGTAGTTAAGATCAAGCTTAAACCAGGAGCAATTTTGCCACATACAAAACAGTATCCCATGTCAAAAGAAGCAGATGAAGGCACATTTCAGACAATTTTCGCTTTAATAAAACAAGCAATATTAGTGCCATGTAACACAGTGAAACAGTCAATGGGGGTCGTGGAGATGTATACGGGATCGCTGCCCCCTAAACAATATTGTTGAAGCAGAGTTTCCTTTGTTCCTGAAAACAACTACAATATTTAAAAACATCCCATCTAAAGCCAAATATTTCACTGTACAGATTTGAAAAATGCTTTCTTTTCAATTCCCCTTCATGAAGACACATAGGATTTGACTTCCTTTTCATATAGCAATCAATGACTAAAACACACAAGACTGCCTCAGGGGTACTGTGAGTCCCCATCAATCTTTAACAGAGTCCTCTAGATGGATTTGGGCAATGTACAACTTGAGAGCACAATACTTCAGTACATAGATGACATATTAGTGTACATTGAAACAGATGAGAGATGCAGGGAGGACTCAGTTCATCTAATGACAATACTAGGAGTTAAAGGATACGGAGTTGACAAACAGATGCTACAATATTGTCAGAAAGAGGTCCTCTGCATAGGACAGCTTATCTCTCAAGAGGGGAGAAAGTGACACCTGAGAGAACAGAAGCAATCATGAAATCTCCAAAACCTGAGACAGTAAGTGAAATGCAGCAGTTTCTAGGTCTATGTAATAATTGTAGGGCCTGGGTTTTTGAGGACAGTACATACATTCAACCACTTTTAAAATGACGGAAGGAAGCACAGATAAGCAAAAGTAAAATAACATGGGCATATGACATGATTGAAGGACTCGAAGAATTAAAAAGAGCAATTTGCGCAACCCCAGTGTTAGGAATACCATACTATGATGAAGAGTTTTACTTATTCTCACATTAAAATTGAGAAGTGATGACAGCATTGCTCACACGGAAGACGACATTAGGACATAACCATTAGCTTATTGTAATGGGATTTTAGACCCAGTAATGAAAGTACATTACCCTTGCAAAAAAGTGCTATCGGTTGTTTCTTTTTCAATTGATAAGCCACCAGTATTGCAATGGGATGCTCAATAATGTTATTTGTCGAGCACTCCTTATTTGCCATTTTGGAAAAACCTAAAAGCGAAGTGATTATTTTGAATCAAGCAATCAAAATTGTTAGATGTAGAATAGTGAATCCAGCAACATTTATAGCAGAACCAGTAGAAAGGGAGCACTCTGTACATAACTGTACAACATACACTCAATATTATGATGATATACCTCATGTTGGAGAAAGTGCTCTTGGAGTAGGAGACATTCTCTTCATTGACGGTTCTTCAAAAATTGACCAAACAACTGGCGAACGGAATACTGGGATGGCAGTAGTGAAATTAAAAACGGATGGGGAATTTGAAGGAGTGACAAGTACGAGAGTGCCTTCACATTCTTCAGTGCAGGCTGCAGAATTAGTGGTGCTTATCACAGTGCTTCATACTCCACCTACGTGATGACAACTATACAAAAAGGGCTGTCACATTGGAAATGGAGGAGTTTCCTCTTCGCAGGCGGCACTCCAGTGCAACATGTTTCCCTATTGGGTAATCTCATTAAAGTATTAAAGCACCCATTGGCTATCTCTGTGGTGAAATGTGCAGCCCATACTAAAGGGACACACCTAATTTTGTGCTGTAATGAAGCTGCAGAAGCTAAAAGGGCAGCAGATTTTCTAAATATTTATGATTTTGAATTAGAGGATGTTAAGCAAGGATCAGAATGATGCATGCTGATGCAGGAAGGATTTAATATGCTATCCATTGTAAAGATAATTGAGCTGCAAGGTCAAGCTCCACCGAAAGAGCAGGATTTGTGGTGAAAACAGAGGTGTTCCTTATCCCCACTGAAATTTATGGAGACAGCACAGTTATGCCTCTAGCATTATTGAAGGTGGTGTTGGAGTAGATTCACTACCCCACGCACACAACCAGAGAGAGTCCTGCTGCAACAATCACAGAAGACTGATACACACCAGATTTATTAGAACATGTGTTACAGTTTATTGTAAACTGCATTGTGTGCCCAAAATGTACAGCACAGCGCCCCTTGTGAACTGTGAGAGCAGAAATCCCTAGGCCAATGGTCTGCTTCAGCATCTACACATAGATCATGTAGATATGTTACATATGTGTAATTGTTATAGGTACATGTTTGTAGTACTATGTCCCTTTTCTAGATGGATCAAGGCAGGTCCATGCAAGCCTACTAGATGGTGTGTGTGCGAAGTGCTGCGGTCTGATAATGGACCACATTTTCTAAATGAGTTGTTTGAACAGATAGTTCTTCTATTAGGTATACAACACCCATTTTCCTCATCTTATCACCCACAGGAGAATGGTGCGTGTGAGATGCAAAATTGACTTCTCAAGGAACGGATAGCTAAAATAAAATTTACTCTGAAAAATAGATGGGTACATTGCCTACCCCTTGCTTTACTTGCCCTGAGAAACCCGTCTTCTTCAGATCATCACCTAACTCCTCATGAGTTGGTGACTGGATGCCACATGAGGATACCCTTTCCTCCCACTGGAGTAAAAACTGATGCCCACAATGTAGCAAAAACATTAGGTGATAAGATGCATGATTATTTAAAAAGTATGACCACTAGTATTTCCTTTATTTCACAACAGATCAAGAAATGGAGGGAAGCGTCACAGAAGATTGAGGAAGCCAACCAACCAACTGATTTTATTGACACACTCAAACAGCCTAGCTTGTATCCAGGGGATCAAGCGCTCATTAAGAACTTTGTTAGAACTTGGAATAAGCCCCGTTTTGAGTGACCATACCAAGTAAAGGAGGTTACTCCCACCACAGTAAAAATCCAAGGAAGATGAGTCTGGCTGCATGACATGAAGCTCTACAAAGGAGAGACCCCTCAGGTACCCGCTGACAGTGAAGCAAGAGAAGACATTCCGCACATGCTGACCAGATCGGCTACCAAGGTCAAGAACAAGATTCAAATAATTATAAACAGCCTGGAACAAATTGACATTTCCTAAGTCTAATAGGAGATGAATGGTCTTGCTGCTGTTCCAGAAACCTTTGCATTAAACTAAAGACAGATTGTACATTGAAAACACAATACGAAGATTGTACAATACAATTTAATGTTGCCTAATACATTGCACACATTTCTGCATGCTGTCTTTGTATACATACTCCGAACATAATCACCTATTTTGTGATGAAAATTGGAAGTTGTTGTATTTATTAGAAACCCTAAAAACAGTTGTATAATTTGTAGAGTTATTATTGCTACAATACTCCGGTATATATTATAGAAAAGTGCACAATTGAAAAGTAAATAAAAGGTGAACAAAGTAAATTAAACATTGAGATGTTCCATTATATAAAACACACACCGTTAACAAGAAGACCAGCTACTAAAAAAGAGATAATGTTGCATTTTAATAATACGACAATGCTTACAACTCTATTTTGCCTTATGGGTCGTCTTTTTTTTCCTATCCTCTTTCATTTTTTTTTAGATATTGGGCCTCATACGTTTGCCAGTCTGGAAACAAGGGTGCCGGCAAGCTCACCGGCACACTTGTTTTTCTGTACTGGCAAAATACAAGTCTGCTTGCCAGGGCCGCTGTGCCCGACAGGTCTGACCCTACCGGGCACAGCAGTCACAGTAGGCAGACTTTTCACAGGAGCACCATTAGCAACACAACAGCCTACAATTGCAACCCATTAATTATGTCTGAAATGGAGGTTCTCCCTATCGATGAATTGAGCATTGTATCAAACCTAATGCTATTCTTTGTAGGAGAATAACAAAGGCATAATGAAGACTGCCTGAATTCAGAAGTGAGACGTGCCAGAATTTTGGATTTTCATGCATCGTTTGAATAACATTTCCTCCACTGCTACAAATATGGTGCTCCTGTTGGACACATAATACAAAATGTGCCACAAACTAAACCATCCCAGGAAACATACTATTGAGTACATCTCACCCAAAGACTGGGTTTTAACCAATGAAAAGTGAAAAGAGGAGATACAGAAAGCACCAGTTTAAAATGGAACTCCGCCACTGAAAGTGAAAAGGGCATGAGGGGGCTAGAAATACGATCAAGCTAGCAAGTGGATCCAGCTGGTGCTATAGAGACATTCATTTTAAAATGTGAAAAAAACAGATGATATAGTGTTGTCAATTATTTTGAATGGCAAAACCATCAAGCCAAAAACAACCATTGATTTATTGTAAGTCTTTCTAATGTAACGTCTTTTCCCAAACATTATAGAGCCAAACGAAATTTGAAAAACAGTAGTTCTTTTGTATTGGTTTGAAAAAACAATACACTTGTTTTATCTCAGCCCTATGTTGTGCTGACTTTAAGTTGAACAAGGTTTCAAAATAGAGCAACGTAGCACTGTATCATGAATCTGGGAAATTCTTTCCTTCTTCTGAGGGGGGAGCCGCCCTCTTTGATCCTAGGGAGATCAACCCGCTCTGCAAAATCCTCAGTAGGGGTTTGGGAATGCATGACCTCACTAGGAGCACCTCCCCTCTATAGGGGACAAGGACTCTCATTCCTACCTATGAAGAATACTCTCTCGGCCTATATGGGAATAGAAACAACTGGTGCTGTTGCAGTTGATCCATATTCAAAACCCACAATCATTATTTCCCTAAAGATTGCTCAAGGTAATGCTGCAATCTCAGTAGCTGATGGAGAACAACACTCCCCTTTAAGTACGGCAGCAAGAATAAAAATAGGAGGAAGCTTGAATGCAGTGAGAAGAATGATGCCAAGAGGTGTCCCTCTGATGTGATAAGGTCTTGGAGGGGTGGAGCCAAGCTACACCACAGAACTAGCAATGGCGTCGAGGACCAGATAGAGAAGAGAAAGGTGCAGAGAGACCGGCATTGGAAAGGGCTTTACTACTGGGACGGAAATGGAAGGAAGACTATCTTACCTGGTGTCGGGAGAGCCATATAGCTATGGACATGGTTGAAAACTGTGGCCACTGATAAAGGTCAAAAAGTATGGTTGGTGGCCTTTTAGTGTTTTAAAGGATACAGTGCACATGGGTCCATAACTGTCCACAACTGAAGGCCATGATTAGTCCACAGGCCATACTTTATTCCGGTTACTAATGTAGTTAGGGATGTCATCAGTGATGTGATCTGTGATGTCATCATTGTGGTAATAGGCTGCGCAACAGGGGTGTGAACTTAAGTTTTTCCTTGAATTTCAAGTTTTTTTTTTTACAGTGTATTAGTCAGCTTAACATCCCTGAAACTAGAGATTTTTCCTTGAATTTCAAGGGTTTTATTATTCCATAGATAATTGTCAGTAATAATCCAGATAATTGGGCTAGCAAAGAAGATGTATCATGTGTACAAAGTAAAAAAAAAATGCAACCACATTCCCCCCAATTTTTTTTTTAAAGTATTTACACTTTTATGCATTATTGATGAATAGAAAGTTATTGAAGTGTTACAGTAATTGCGTACAAAGACTACACTCAATATATATTATAATAAAACTTTACTAGACTACCGCCCACATATGTCTACATGCATAGGTAGGTATTATACACGCATTTACTGCCACAGCGTTCTTGTATACCAGGAAATGATATGATTTGCTGAGATAGAGGCGCAGTCTATCCCATCAAAACTGGTGAGTTTACCCATGGCTATTACAAAGGCTACCCACAGATATATTAAGATACATAAACATGTACTTTTTCTAGCTCACACTGTATTGAAATCTTTGATCAATTTTTACAGTGTGTGTTTTTATTTCTATTTTTATAACTGAAAGGTTGGCCCTAGAAAGGACAGTTTTGGGGGTAGGGAAAGAAGAGGTAGGAAATAGGAAGGGAGAAACATTAGGATTCACACATATAACAAAGGGTAAAAAAAGGAAACTTTTTTTGCATTTTATATTTTGCAAATTTTTTGTGTTTTTCTTTTTCTTAAAAATGGGGTAAAAAGTAATTGCAACTTAGACAAACAGATGTATTCCTAGTGTTGGCAATTGGCCTGATGATCTGAAACTGCCTTTCTCAAACCATCTAGACTGGTATAACCCACATCGATCCAGCTGTGACATCTTTTGCACATTACCAACCATTTATGTAGATCGGGTGCAGGCAGGATAGGCTGAGGTTGGGTGTTGGTGGTGGAAAATACGTATGGAAGATTGTGGTGCAGATGACAAATACTGGTGTGCTGATTTTGCACCATGCACTTTGGCTTAATGTTTCACATAAGCCTTCCTATACAATTCATCAACTTCATTCCAATGTACTCAGACAAGGTGTTGAATCAATGTTGGGGTTCCCAAACTTTGTGACAGCTTGTTTGAAGGTCCCCTCCGCAATACTGTTCCACAAAAAACGCACATCATTTTCTCAATCTCCTTCTTGCTGTATTGGTCCTTCACCTAAAAATATTGCAAACTGTCAGCAATTGATTTCTGGGCAGATTGCTTTTTCCATGGTGGTAAAGCAGAAGCACCCACACTACTTCATCAGCTCTGCTGGTCCGAGATATATTGACATGTAACCCTTTGGAGGGAAAATGAAAACTGCAAAAACACAACAATAAAGCACTCTGCCAATTAATATTTTTAAATGTGTTTTTTTAAAAATAAGATACAATTTAAAACAATGACAAACTACAAAGCACAAGACAAAGCTATAGGAACAAGAAAAGTAAACAAAATAATGGATAAATGAAGATATTGTTCTTTAAAAGTTCCTGAAGTTTCACAATCAACTTCACCCACAAAAAACAAAAAAACAATGACATAAAAAAAGAAAGAAATGTTTGTTTGAGGGTATAATGGTGGCTACACGGCAAAACCAACCGGATCGCAGTTGCCATACACATGGGTACGCCCAAGCGCAATGACGTGTTTGCGCCTAAATTATTTACATATCCCATGGCCCAATGAGATGATGTAAGTAAGGGGATTTGTGGGCAAGGATGTCATTTGGGGGTCGACAGAGGTCGCAGGTGCGACCTCTGTGGTCACAGTTGCAATCTCTGCCGACCTCCTGTGATCTCTGGACTGGTGCATTGGTTAGCAAGAGTATAGCAACTGTACCTTGTAATGACGGATGATGATGTAAACCAGGCATTCTCATTGTGTAGTCTGCAGGTTAATTAAAGCCCGTCAGAACATTCCTCTGAACTGAATCACTTTCTCTCTCACCATCACTCTCTCACTCGCTCTGTCTCTCCTCTCCATATCTCTCTCTCGATCTCTATTCTCTTTTCTCTATTCTCTTTATCACTCTCTCTTTCTCTATCTGTCTCTCTCTCGCTCTCTCTCACCAAACTAATACTGCTTGCTGGCCTCAAAGCAGGTAAAAAATAACCACAGCCGAAGAGAGCCACAATGAATGCTTTGTTGTAATGAGTCTCTTTCCTATCTCCATGGCATGCTGTTCAGGAAGTTTGTTTGCATGTATGAGGTAATGAGTGCCCTGAGTATGGGATGTCATGTGAGTGTGACAAGTAGATCCATGTGGGCTTCACATGTGGCCAACTTTGCACCAGACCAGCAGAGTAACTGTACTGTTGTTAAATCTCAGTTACCAGTTTAATGGTACCCACTACACAGTGTTATTTGCGTCTGACTTTGAGAACATTCAGACAAGTAATTGCTCATTTTACTATATCTGGTAAGATAGATCAGAGTGCTCGCTGATGCAATGTGTGCGTGTGAAATGTAGGTTGCAGGTTGGAATCCCGGCAAGGCCAACTCAGCCTTTCATCCATCTGAGGTCGATAAATGAGTACCAATGCGGGCTGGGTGTATGTATATTTGTTATATATAAAGCGCTTAAGCTTAAGTGCTATATAATAACACTTCATTATCATTTGGCCTTGGATATCTGCTTGCAGTAATTTGGTAATATAGGCCTATACACACTGATATTAACGATACATATGGTGGTCCATTCTTGTATGAAATGTATATCACATTAGTAATATCGTAACCATTTTTTTCGGTATGTACTTAGGAACAATGCTATGTGGTGCCACTTCCTGTTTTGTCAAGGGGTAAAAGGTTGTGATTCATTTCTTCCTATTATGTCATCAGATGTCAAGGTCATGTTATGTCACTTCTGCTACCCCTGTCATTTTGGTGAAATGACCTCCCTGGCTCTGGGAGTGTCTCTCTACCGGCCTATATCCCAGATTTGAGTCTCAAACAGATTTTTAGCTCACCATCCCTTTCACAGAAGAGAAATGTCCACTACATATCAGTCTGTGTCCTGCACAAGGGCAGTCGAGCACCGAAATGCCAGGCAATTCTCTTCTGAACAAGAGTACCAACAGCAAACCCAGGCACGTGTTTCGGCCTGGTTGGGCCTCGTCAGTGAGGTGAAGCTGTGCCTCTCTAAGAACAGTGAGCAAGGGTTGCACGTCGGGATTACCCTAGTAATTTAGGATGAAAACTCTAAACTACTTAATATGCATAAGTAAGGGGGTTCTGGGAATGTCTCTCTACCGACCTATATCTCGGGTATGAGTCTCAACCAGATTCTTAAGCTCATCATCCCTTTGACAGAAGAGAAATGTTCACTACATATCAGTCGTCCTGCCTAATGAGATGACATGCCTGTACATGGCTGTAGCTACATCAAGGAAAGGCCCAATAATTGACGCGGCTGGCACCTTTGTGCCTGTTGTGCCAGCCATTTGATCATGCGTTGTGGTAAATCGGCTATACATGACTCCTAACCATGTTGAAAAATGCAACAATCACATGCTGCAATGTATCAACGTGGCCAGGCCCACGCCGTATGATGAAATCCGTGTCTGCAAAATGTACCAATGGCACTGCGAGTTTCATTGACATGGCTACGCATGTTCACACCTGTTGAGCCTGCCATTCGGATCACGTGCTGCAGTTGCATGCCAATACAAGACTCCTAACCACATCAACAAAAGCACAAATCACATGTTTCAATTTGTTGTTGTGGCTATGTCCACGCCGTATGATGGAATGCATGCATGCAAAAGTAACCAATCAGGGCATGCGGCAGTGCTTAGCTGTGAATAATCTCCATACCCACAAAAAAGTACTTTACACTGATCATTGCTGTCAGTGCTTGTTGGTGAATGGATATTCAAGTAACTGCAAGAGACGTTGGTGTCTTAACCTTTAATTCTCCATCCTTTTTACCCACTTTTGACCTAATTCTCTTTCCCTTGTCTTTTGATTCAATTTGTTTATTTTTTGTTTTACCTTTTTATTCTTTTTTTAAAAACGTTTTTCATTTTTTGGGGCATTTTCTTTATAGCATTGTCATTTGTGTTGTTTTATATGTTCCTCCCCTGTTAGACATTTAAACATGTCTGACAGTTATAGCAGCAACAATGATGATGTTGTGTGGGTCCCAATCCATCTCTACTCCAGAAGAAACGGCTGCAAGGAAGACCACTGCAGACAGTTGTCAATATTTCAAGGTGAAAGAATACTGTTCTAAAAAAGAGGCAGATGACATACAATGCATGTTGTTCAAGAGAACACCAAGATGTGGACCTTACAATGTTTTATCACAAAGCCTGGGAACATCAGTGATGATAAATCATATGGTGTGAGCCCACTGGGCTGATGTGGATGATGCATATCAAAAATTGCATGAGTATCACAAAATTAAAATGCATGGGCCTCATGCAGTGCACGTCAGAAAATCAACACCACCTCCAGTACCATACTCCAAAAATACATGTTGCTTTTTCTTTTAATTTTCTTTGTTATATTTTACATCCTTATGCATTTTCCTTCCCTGTTCCACCTCCCTCTTTCCTTCTCCAAAAACTTGCCCTCTTAAATTGCACCCTCTAAGTTACAAAAATAAATGAAATTAAACACAGACTGCAAAAATATATTACAATATCTTTTGTGATCTATTTTATGCTGTTTGATTGCCCAACCCCCCTGCCCCATGTTCACTTATAACCACAGTTATAATATTGGCGGATAGGGGTCTGCAGGCGCATATAGGGTCCCACTAGTATAAGGGAGAAAGGGTCCTTTCTATCCCCCTGTACATTCTGTATGGAATGAATCTTATGCTCATCCAATCGTGGGAGACGTCCCCACATTTTGTCCTCTGAAGACAGAGGACTGGAGCCATTCGATGACACATAGAGACTCCATTTTATACTACCCCTAACTCCATCTTTTTACTAGGCCGCACAGTGATTTCCAAAAGCCATATCTCCCACTGTCCAGTGGCGCGCACAGCCAGAAAAGTCCCCCAACCACCTCCTCCTTTGTCTGCACTGCACAAGCTCTTTTCTCATGGAAGCCCAGGTGCGAATTGTTGCAGCTACAGTATTATTTCTCTTCCTCTGAGCTCACTGCCCTATGTGTGACCTTAGCAGAGCCACAGCCTTCATGCCCATCCATCTCCACAAACCTGTCTATCCTCCCTCGATGCCCACCTTGAGAAGCCACAGACCCCCAAACTCTCTTGATGCAGATACACATCTGACCCGCATTTTATGAAGAGGCTAACCACCCACCCCAGATCTAATCCCCTACCGTTGTATTTCACTGGTAAACATAACACATGTCGGCTTATATCATGAAGCATCAAGCAGATCAAAACTCCCAATGTGGGCACCTGGGCCCAGGCAACAGGGTTTACAGTCCCTAAGGTTCAAAGGGAAAAATTGATCAAATATCTAACAGACTGAACTTCACAGCATCCCCACAACTGTCCACTTTTTTCAATTGTTATTTGTTGCGCGTCTTCATTTCCTGTTTTGCTAAGATAGATTAGTCAGCTGTGTTTCATCGTGCTTGTCTGATCTTCACCTCATGGAGATGAGCCCAGCTGACCCACGTGCTGTTCGACGAACCCCCAAGCCTCGAGCCAATCTGGTGCAACTGTCTCCTATGTATCTATAATGTATCTGCACCTCTAGCCTATGAAGTTCAAGCATCATGTACCTATATCGAAGTGTCAGCAGTGACGCGTTTCAAGCTTATAATGTTCTGCCCATGTAATGTTTGGCAGAGCGCTCTCAGGGCAGCAGAGTTCTCTGGCTGCATCTCATGTCTGATATAAAACTTTGTTCAACTTGCAATCTATCTCCTGGTCTCATTCCCTACTGGGGTGTGTCCATTTATTCAAAATTTGGGATCTATGTTGGGGGATGAGTCCATTCATTTGGTGACTCTGACATGATCTGATTGCTCCAAGACGTCCCTGTACTGCACCGAGATCCAGGGCACCCCCATCAAGACCACCCCACCTACGGCTGACCAGTATTCAAAACGCGTACACTCCTGAGAAGGTTGTGCGGGTCCCGGCTTTGTGAATGCCCAACTGCTTGCCGGAGCTGAGCACAGCTTGATTGGGGGAGGCACCCCGATTGTGGTGTGACCGCGAACCATGGACACGTCAGCATTGATTCCAGGAATTATTAAAGTGGGATAGGGATGGAGTAGAGCTAAAAAAGGGGAAATGAAAGGGACGAAATGAGTATGAATGAATACAGTGAATGTTCAAAACTAAGCGTTTCTTTTTCCATGGCCGTTAGTTTTCTTTTTTTATATTAACGAGTAAAGGTGATGAAATAAGAGGAGATAAAGCAACATAGCTCCGAAAGGTGGTGGAAGGCGGCGCCGCATACTACTGTCTTAACCAGTGCTGGTAATAAGAGAAAGAGGAAAAAGTAGGAGCCAAATATATTTAGTGGGCTCTGGAAAATAGTATTGTTGACTTCACTTTAGTATTCTATATCTTTCTGAAGAGCGGCCCAGGAGGGGCCAGGGTGAGGTGAATGAGTAGTGTTAGTGAAGGGAAAAGATAGCATTCTGAAGCAGGGCTGAGGGGTTGAAGAGTTATCCTAAATACATGTTTTATGTTTTATGTTGTCAGTAAAGTGTGTTGATCTGTCCTGTTAAACTGTAAATTGGTTTATGTCTCAGTGTGGTTGTTCTTTTCATGCAATAGTTAAGACAATATAAGCAATAAGTAATATATTTTGAAGTGCAATTTGAAAGAATTGTTGTTAAGTTATCAGAAGGTTGAAGTGTTAACAGTGATAGTACACACATCAGCACCATGGGGGCAGGCACGCCACTCTTACATATTTGCAAACACCTCCCCGTCTATAATGTAAAAATAATAAAATACCATGGGCACTGGTTAACCGGGATTAAAAGGGAGGGGTCATCTCAGACCTGGCCAAAAGAATGGTATTTTCATAAGACTGTTTTGGACCTTGTAGTAACATATTTAATGGCCAAATATAAGGGGAAACAGATTCAAAATAGAATAGAGTGCTGGATTTGTGGAGGATGTTCGAGGAAACATCCCCCACAGCAGGTAAGGAAAGGGGAGTGAACAATGTGATGGCGACCAAGGAGGAGGGGGAAGAAAAGAACAGGGAGGGAGGGGAACCAAAAAGGTTATACCTATTACTGATAAAGTCTGCTGAACGATATTGTGACCCATTATTTCTACCTCAGCCAAGAGCACCAACTGCCTCGGCAGCAGCTCCTCCTCTCCCCCTACAACCCCAAGGGACCATATGGTCCAACAGGCATGCCTCCAACCCCCCTAAGACCCACAACACAGGATCTAGGAGCACTAGTGACCAGTACTCAAGCAGAATTATCCCGACTAAGGACAATGCACTATCGTTGACAAGGGGAGGGCAGACACAATAGCCGCCCCCATTAAAATACTCCTCTGTGATACCCGAAGATAAATGGAAGTCCGGAGATGTCCTCTTCCGTATAGACAGCACCCCGATTAAGACAGCACGAGTAGAATGTGAAGGTGACCATTTAAATGTAGGTACGACAGAGTGACATCTGACAGAGAAGAAGAATGTTGGAGCAATATTAACAAGTGTGAGGAAGGGGCCGTAGGAGGGGGCCCGCAAGTGAAGTGGCAAACACCACAGGTGGGAAGAAAGGAGGAAGTGCGGCAGGGAAGGCTTTGAAATAGGTTAGGAAGAATGGCTTTAGCAAAGAGAAAAGTAGTGAAGGTAAGTAAAAGCAGGGGGAAGACCAATTTATAGATGCCACTCGTTTACAAGGGGGCTGGAAGGCCTCATTATGTGCCTTGGCCGTTGATGGATAAACCCAATTTGCTGAAGGCACTCCCCCCGCTCTCGGGGGCATGGGGAAATGGATATATGCTTTTGAGAAAAACACTGCAGGGGTCCCATTATTTATAGGGGACTTCAAAAGCCTTCTAGTAACTGCGGTGGGTGACCAAGCTGACAGAGTGTGGGTGAAGGCGGGATTTCCGGGAGTAATCATGGGTAATGATAGACACAATGGATTGTCTTTTAATAAGTTAAGAGCACAGGTGTGTGATGTACTGCAGAGAACCTTCCCCGACACCCCTGATTTACACTCAGTAAAGCAATGCACCATGGGGGAAGATCCTGCGCAATTCATTCTTTGGGTGCAGGATATGTGGAGGGTGGAGACGGGCATGATCTGGAAACAGTCCACCTCCTTCTTTTACTTCATTATCAAGAGAGGGCTCCCGAAGGATGTACAGAAGGCCCTTGATAAAATTGTTGGGATAGATGCAAAAGGTTGGCCAGAAATACAAAGCATCATAGAACCCCACTACAGGAGGATCAAAGAGAGGGAAAAGAAATAGCACAAGAAAGATTGGCAGATCAGGCCAAACTTGTACAGATAAAGTTAGTGAAGGTTGTGGCTTTAATAGCTGCACCACCCTCAGAACGACAGGTAGAAGGAGAGGAGGGGCAGAGAGCATTATAGGCCAGCATGGCAGCCACATGGACAGCCAACGGGCAAGAACAATGGATTGGAGAAGAACAGTATGGAGGGCCCCAGTGGCAAGGAAGGCATGGGAGAGGAAGAGGTGGGTACCAGGAGCAATGAGGGTGGTACAGAGGACAAGGACCTAGAGGAGGAGGACAGGATGTGTTGGTCATGTGGGAGGTGGGGTCATTTTGCTATGGAATGTTGTATTCGTCCCATGGCTTATTATCAGAACACACAAAGATATGAAAATGGACAGCAATATGGCCATCCCCACCCAAGCAGCCCCTATGGGCTACACATGAGAGGTTATGGACAGGAAGAGCAGCATCATAACAATTTCACACAAGGCCCTGGAGTGCCACCACAAGGAGGGCAAACACAATTAGCATGCCAAAAACCAATGGCAGACACACAAGGTAACCCTTTTGCCACCACAGCAAGTGGTGCACCTGTGCCATTCTGAGGAACAGCTCTAGTAGGAGAGAGCGTATTATCCTTCCAGGGTACCAACACACACCCAGATTAGGACAGCTCACAGAGAGCACTTGCGTGTCCAATCCTATCTACTAGTTTACGTCCAGACGAGTAACCACTGGTGGGTGCAGAGATAGGTGACAAACTGTTCATATTCATGGTGGACTCAGGAGTGGAGAAATTGTGCTTATGTGAAGGCAATATCCTGTTGTCGGGAAAAAATGTGGAACTGCAGGGATTCTCTGGGGCTGTAGTCATGGCTCCATACACTAAAGATTTGGATGTAAAGGTGGGGGCAAAGAAGGTGCGAGCCCCACTACTGTATCATGAAAACTCACAAGTCAGTCTACTGGGAAGGGATCTCTTCAGTAAGCTCAACATGACAATCTCATTTACTGAAAGGGGTATAGTATGCTTGACCCCCGGAATATGCCTCCTCCGGTAATGCTGTTGATTAACACCATAACAAATGAAGTAGCAGTAAGGGGGGTGACCATTAATGTAGACATGTTTGTGTATAGGATACAAGTTTTGGCAAAAGCAGTACCTGAACTAACGCAAAAAGAATGTATGGTACCCTCGGATTTTGTTTTTCGCCCAGTAGCTGACCCTTAAATATTGCCGGGCACCATCCTCTCATTAGATCTACAGGGAGTACAGGTTTCATTGAAATGTATTGTGGCAATAGAACCGTACACGCACAAGTGTGAGTGGCGAACATTATTGTGCATAGACCCAAACACGGCACTGCGTGAACTGACAGATGAGGAGCTGTTCGTGGACAATGACAATGATGGGGGGATAATAATGGAAATATGCATGTCATGTGATATAATGGTATGAAACAGATGATTGATCAACCCCCTCATGGCCATTGACAGTGCACTGCCATCCTTCGCTGATAAAGACATCAAGCAGGTACCCACTAACCTATGGACAACTAGCCCCCATGAATTGGGGCTATTGCGAGAAGTAACACCCGTGAAAATTAAACTGAAGCCTGCCGCTGTGCTGCCCCAGGTAAAACAGTACCCGCTGTCAAGGGAAGCAGAGAATGGAATAAAAGAATAATACACGCACTATTACAACAAGGTATCAATGTACCCTCAAACTATCCTTGCAATACCGCAATTTATATGATTAAAAAAGTGAAGGGAGGGGCGTGGCGTATGGTGCAGGACCTCCACCCACTTAATGACATCATTCAAAAAGAGTTCCCCCTTGTCCCTAAACCGCCTCCATTTTATGTAATATTCCAAAGAAAGCCACACACTTCACTGTGGTGGACTTGAAAAATGATGTCATCAATGCCATTTGTGATGTCATCTTTGATGTCCTGGGTGTTAGTCTTAGCAGTGCACAGTGGTGGCGTGAGTTATGGTTGTTTAGCTTACCATAACTGGTAAATTTCAGTTTTTTTATTTTACTTGAAACCATAACATCCCTTTAACAAAGTTTTTTCTTTGAATTTCATAGGTTTTTATTAGTCCAACATAACCATAACGTCCCTTTAACAAAGTTTTTTCAGGGAATTTCAAAGGTTTTTATTAGTGCAATTTAACCATAACGTCCACTTAACAAAGTTTTTTCATTGAATTTCATAGGTTTTCATTAGTGCAACTTAACCATAATGTCCCTTTAGCAACGTTTTTTCATTGAATTCCATAGGTTTTTATTAGTCCAACTTAAAATTAACGCTCCTTTAACAAAGTTTTTTCAGTGAATTTCATAGGTTTTCACCAGTTCATGCTATTTTCCTACAACTTACTGATATCATACTTACAATATAGCAATGTTTGTGTCCAATTTACAATTCACCTTCTGGAATAATTTTTAACACTTCTATACACTTTTTGCAACTATTTCAACTAGTTTTGCATCTGTAGACGTCTACGAACATCTGGCTTCATAGCGGACTTTCCGGACAGTGCCACATGACCATGCGCTGGCGCGTGACATGATGACGTGTCCGAAAACCCGTCCAAACTTCGCAGTAAGATCTCTGCTTCGCAGACAGTTCAGAACTGCATTTTCTACTGATCTAGGAACTTTCAACTTCTAAATTTCCCTTGCACAGCTCCAACACCTATTCCTACTCATTATCCATTAACAATCTAGTACACAGTACATACTTTTAGCAAAACTGCTATTTATCTTAAAATGGCATCAGCTAATACCACCCCTCCTCCCCAAGGGCCACCACCACTGCTGTAATCAAGGAGCATGAGAATCACTGCCCCCTACCTTAGAAATAAAACACACACAACATTTTCCCTTGTCCACCTACCCCTCCATATTAGTGTTAGGTTCCTCTTCCCTCATTTCCCTCCCCAGCTTTCATTCTCAGCTCTCCTGCCAAAAAAAATACATCCAAAAACAACAAAAGACATATTCCTTTAGGAAATATCGTTCACAGTTAAAAAATAGAACTAAAAAAAACATGTATAGACTCCTTCTACTTTATATTTCTCAGTAAAGTACATAGACTCAATAAGATTTTCCAAAATTTCCATTTGCATTTTGTGTTATGCCAATGGGAATATTGTGGCGTTTATCCTCCGTTCCAGGGACTGGAACGGTGGATACTGGCCCAGCAGCCCAAGTTATCAGCCCAAGCAAAGCGAGGGTGGATAACGAGGTCTCTGGACCATTCTCCCCCGATTCCAGCCCCTGAAATGGGGGATCAAGGCCATTAACACCCTAGGTTCCCAAAGCAGGAACCCAGGGTTCTAAAAAAGAGGATTTTTCTTCCTACACCGGGACGCCTACAGCTACAGCAAAAAAAGAACCATATGACCATATTACCAGAAGCATATTTTTCTTCCCTTTCAGATCTATCCTAATTTTGAATAACTATACCACAAAGCCATACCCAGGTGGACATGGTCATTTTAATCCTATGTTTTGTCCCATGTGGTCATGGCCTGTAGCCAGATTGTCCGGATCATGACCTTATTCCATGACCCAGACAATCTGGCCACTGCCTCGGGCCACAGGCTACCCCTCAGTCATTAAAGGTATACCGCTATTTTTTGTACCTACATTATGACAGTTGTCAAATAATAAAACACTGGCACATTTGCAAAACCATGCTTGTAGGTCCTTGTCAATGCTCCTTACGCAAGTTTGCTGGAAATCCACCCATGTTTTATTTTTTCAAACGTGTCAAATGTATGCACATACAATCGTCATATAACCTAGCCCCCACTTGACAAAATCCATTGAGACTTTACGAAAACATCTATATCTAGATCTATAATCTTTTTGCAAACCTTTTTGTAGGTTTGTCAAATGGCACCACATTAATAAGCCTTTACAATATTTGGGACCCCCCTCTAATTTTGCTTCCTCTTGACAGAATCCCAACAAACTTCGCAAAAACATGTATATCTAGATCTATTATTAGTTTGCCAAATGAAGTGTAGATTCATCAAATGGCACCTCACTCACTTATAAGCCTTTACATTATTTTGGGACCCACCCCTCTAATTTTACCCCCTCTTCACAAAATCCCACCAAACTTCGTAAAAACATTCATATCTAAATGTATTATCGGTTTCCCAAATTAAGTGTAGATTCGTCAAATGGCACCTCATTTATAAGACTTTACATTATTTTGGAAACCCCCTCCAATTTTGCCCCCTCATGACAGAATCCCACCAAACTTTGCATACCCACTAGGAAACATGTCAGAAATATTCATGAAGTTCCATTAAGTGGTGCCAAAGTTATAAGCCATCCAAGAACTGCATTTCACCAACCCTGTAATACTGAAGTGTCCACAAACCTTTCAGGATTGTTCGCGAACATCCGAGCTGTTCGCGGACTTTCGCAGCAAAAAAACACCAATTTTTTTGCTTCTTGCAGCCATATCCCATCCCCATCACCCCTCACCTACCTACCTCACCATCCAATCAGCGAACACATCGCATGTCCGCGGACATGACGCAAACCGATTAACCAATCAGTGTCTTGTCCGCAGAGCGATCAGGGAAGTGTGTCCGTGGAGCGGACATAGATATCACTAATATTTTGTGACCTACTTTTTGGTCATTTTAAAAATAACTACTGGACGGATTTTAACCAAATTTACAAAAGCAAGCTTTCGGGACCAAGCTGCTGCTCCTGCCACAAATTTGGTGAAAATCCATCCAGCGGTTTGGGCTGTAGGCGTGAGCAAATTTTTTTTCCCATTCAGTCTATGGGAAAAATAAATAAATTTGGGACCCCCCCAATAACTTTTCCTCCCCCGGGACCAAACCTCACCAAACTTGGCCGTGTGATTCAGTAAAAAAAATGTTGTTATAGGGACATTATGGTTAAGTTGCCCTACTAAAAATCTATGAAATTCAGTGAAAAAAACTTGGTTAAAGGGATGTTATGGTTAAGTTGTTCTACTAAAAACCTATGAAATTAAGTGAAAAAAATGTTGTTAAAGGAACGTTATGGTTCCAAGTAAAACCAAATAAAAACCCCTGAAATTCGCGAGTTATGTTAAAGCATCCATAACTCGTGCAACCACCGTGCACTGCTAAGATTAACATAAAGGACATCAAAGATGACATCACAAATGTCATTGATGACATCAATGATGACATCACATGTGCATTTACTTTTCATGAAAACGCTGTACAAGAGATTCTTATTATCATGTTAATAAAAAAGTGTGAAGTATTATTGGAATAAATTTCATGAAGTACATAGTGCATTAAGTAATGCATTGACACGAATACCATTCTATTATTAGGTTGTTTGCAGTATACTAAGCTACTCATGTAGAAACATAGGCATTGTGTGCAACGTACATGATGGAGGTGCAATATTAATAACCTTACTATGTTGAATAGTAAAATGATAAATGCATTCTTATTACAGTTTTGCCTACTGTGAAACATTTAATAACTAGGTAATAAAACCCACTTACTACATAATTGAACTATTGGAAACAAAACACAAATAAACAACAACACATACAAATATGAGCATACACAAGGAAAATGAAGTAAACAAAACAACAGTATTATCAGCCAATCTTCATACCCTACCTGATTAACTTTATGCACAGAAATGATTGCTCTGCTTAAAGCTACTACTTCACTATGTATAACTATCATATAATGTGACTGCTCCACAAGATAAATAGTGTGTATACATTGTATACAAATATGAGCATATCCAGAGAAAGTATAGTAATAAAAAAAGCAGAACTATAAGAAAGTGTTGAAAACCTTACTGATCATCTCCATTCATAGAAAGCATTGCTGTCTTCCAAATCTGTGTTTTCCCATATGTATATGTTTCATATGCTGTGAGTGAACCCCAAGTGAATTACTGTAAGAACATATTTGAAGTATAAGTCTACAAATATAGTAATTTTTGAATGTTTAGTTCTGGACTGTTACTGGCCTACATATGGCAGTAAAGGAAAAAAGAGGGAGCCAGACATGTGATGTCATCAATGACATTTGTGATGTCATCTTTGATGTCCTGGATGTTAATCTTAGCAGTGCACAGTGATGGTGTGAGTTATGGTTGCTTAGTTTACCATAACTGGCTAATTGCAGGGATTTTTCGGTTTCACTCGGAACCATAACATCCCTTTAACAAAGTATTTTCACTGAATTTCATAGGTTTTTAGTAACACAACTTAACCATAACGTCCCTTTAACAAAGTTGTTTTCACTGAATCTCATAGGTTTTTAGTATGGGCAACTTAACCATAACGTCCCTTTAACAACATGTTTTTACTGAATTTCATAGGTTTTTGGTAGCTAAACCTAACCATAATACCCCTTTAACAAAGTTTTCTCACTGAATATAGATATAGATAATATACATTTGATAAATGTTTACTAGGATTCCCTTAGCTTACACACATATAACATAGAAAATACTGAACCAACTACCTGTGTTAGTGGTACTGATATCCACGGACCATGCGCATGTCCGCGGACAGATGCCGTCACCATCAACACTATCCAAAAACTCAGGGGGTAGCTTAAATTATTGTATCATACATTTAAAAAAACCAAACATCTTTAAAAAGCACCACATAAATACATTACATTTAATAATGAATAAGAAGTGGTAACTGTATATGTAAGACACCAACCATCCACTGAAATAGTGTTTTCAATATAATGGAATATACCAAACAAAGTAAATATGCCTTTAACAGAATTACCTCACAGAAACTGCTCAGCAAATATCAAGAGCATACCTATACAGCAGTAACACCAAAAGTTTGTAAGAAACTAGTAAGTACACTACATATATTTCATATATTTATAAACTTTCAGTATTAGGTACACTAAAACTAATGTTTATTTCTTTTCACAAAGAAATGTCCAGTACTTTGGATTGGCTGGAAGAATATTTCTCACAAGATGAAATGAGTGAAGACAGTGATACTAAGGGTAGACACACAATTTCTCTATGTAAACCAATTAATAACCATGTTTACTTAACACATTTTTTTACAGACCATACAGAAACTACAAATAATATATCAAGAGAGACATTAGAAAATACACTGTAATAAATGGAACTAAAAATGGATATATTAATGAAAAATGTCATTCTTATAAAACAGTTTGTTGAGGACCACATTAAAGAAAACATTAAATATCACTGTCCCACATGTACCTGTTCCCCCTCTCCATGTCCCAGCCAGCTATCCCTAAACCCTCCCCAGCAAGCAAAACGTTACGATGAGACTTCCATCCCTTGCTCCCCTCCCATACATCATGTCCAAAACCCTAATTGCCCTGTATTTGTTTCAGTTTCTGCTTCCCCCTTTCTTTCCTCATTTCTATACTGTTATACAATAATAGAATTTTAAGTGTGTTCTTAGTATATGCCTGTGTCTTATTTATTATTAAAAGGCAGTTAGGGGGGTCCGCGGACAGCACAGGTGTCCGGGAAGTCTGCAACTAACCAAAATCGGGGTGTCCTAAGGACACTATAACTATTTGTACTGTTCGTAATTAAAATGGAGGTGTCCTTAGGACACACAAGATATTCATTTGTCCACAATTAACCGAAATGGGGGTGTCCTAAGAACACTATACCTGTTTGCACTGTTTGTAATTAAAATGTCGGTGTCCTTAGAACACACAAGATGTCCACATGTCCGCAAACCAAAAGAGGGGTGTCCTAAGGAAACTATACCTGTTCGGAATGTTCGTAGTTAAAATGAGAATGTTCGCAGGACACCAAATCCATCCGCATGTCCGTAACTATTAAAATTAGGGTCTCCTAAGAACACCAGCCATGATCGTAATGTCTGCAATCAGAATTAATATATCCATAGAACACATATCCCGTCCGCCTGTCTGTAAAATTTTGACCACATTTATTTTATTCAGGGACATTCATTTTGTTCGGGGACTTCAACACTGTTCGTAGAACATCCACGCACATGCGTACCATACCCTTGGGTCCTACGAACATCGCGCCTGCCGTTAACTGTCTGCTGCACGTGACACACTTTTAATTAGTTCGGAGACCTGAACACTGTCCATAGAACACACGCACCCATGCGCACAGCTGACACCGCGCATTTGGCATTGTAAGGATAGCCGTCCCATTCCCGAACAAGTCAGCGATGTCATCATGTGACCGCCACCACACTGAGCGTGAGTCCTTATTTGCGGACACTGTCTGGGCCCACGAACATTTAAAAAGTGCTTTTTTGAGCAATCCAAGGTGTTTTCCAGTAAAAGTTCACCATTGCACATGTCCCTGGCGATCTACATACTTTAGGGAACTTTTTGAGCCCTTTCTTGGTGTTCGAAGTGTCCGCGGACAGCGCGGGTGTTCGTGGAGTGCACACCTGCACCCCATAAAAGGCCACACCCCAGAACTGATCCTCATTCTGCTTTTGGATTTCCAAGATTTACAACAGGACAATTGTGCAGGTTGCTGTTCTTTCTTCCTGGTTCCTGGTTATTAACCTTCCAGATGGCATCACAAATTGCTTCTGCTGTTACTGCCTCAGCATCAGCACCCCCTCCACCACCACGTCATCAAGCGCCTGCAGAGGGGAACAGTCGTGAGGATGCAGAGGAGAGTGATGAAGAGGATGAAGAGGATGAGGTAGTGGAAGTCCCTACTACTAGCACTCATCGTGAGTCTTGGGTGTGCGGTTATTTACCACTCTTGATGGAGTGCTAAAAGCTTGTGCGAACAAGATGATCTGCACTCAGTGCTGCATGGTGCTGAGTTGTGGAAAGACTGGCTCGTATAGCTATGTTACGACATCAATGAAGCGACACCTAAAATGTTCCACAGTGGGGCTATTCGTAAGGTTGTACCTTGCAATAAACGTAGTAGGTTGAGTTCCTCTGTGGCATCCTCCATTTCCACTGCTGCCACCACTTGCAGGACATTCATGATGCTGTTGACCCTTACCTTTCGAGGGTCACAATAATGTGCATGTGCTGCAACGCAATACTCTGCAGGGGGGAGAACCTTTGGAGTGCTTTCGAGACTGTGGTCAAGGAGCATGAGAAGAACTGCTACCTACCTTAAGAAGGCCCACCCTACATATTCCTCTCTCCACCTGCCCTTTCTTATCCCTGTGGCTGGTGTCCCTTCCTTACCCTCCTTTCCCCTCCTTTCCTTGTGTGTCATGTTTAAAAGATATATATATATATATAAAACAACAAAAAGCAACAAAAAATAAAGACTCTTTTCAGAGTTGCCTCCAAAACCTTACCGATTCCGCCATGGTGAATGGAGCAATTACCGCCCCATTCCAAGGTTGGTGGGGGCGGTATTCCCCATGGCCCTTCCCCATTCCCATTTAAGCCCCCATAGGGCTCAATGGGAATGGGAAAGTCCATGGATCCAAAGTGGTAAAACCAGGCATTAAGGGAGGACCCGCAAAGGGACCTCGGAATAGGGCGGTAAGGGAATACCGGCACCAGTGCTCTTACCGGTACTGGTATTCCCTTACCGCCCTGGTCGTAATGAGGCCCTATAACAGAAATTGTACAACTTAGGCATAAAAATGCTCTCTCATAGAGAATGTGGCTGCTATGAAGTTGCAGACTGTTTAACCGGTACTGCCTTGTATGGAAAATCTGACAATACAGTACGGCTAAGTCTTGGTCCTGCTAAATCTAGAAAAAGAGTTCTCAAATCATATGAGGACATAGAAACAATAGCCAAAAATGATCCCAACAGCCAAGACATTTTGAAAAACAATTCACTAGACACATACTACCCAAACAGGAGTACCACTTTGGAAACCATGAGTCTCTACCTCATATCCCAAAACTTCACATACAAAAATAATATTAAACCAGATGAAAAGAAAGGTAGATACAGAGTAGCAAATTGTGAAGGCCACTTAGTGAAACTTACCAAACATAGCTTAATTAATCATATCAAATTGTCATAAAAAAACTCCCCAACATAAAGAACTGCATTACATGTCCCTGCTACAACTTTTTAAACCATGGAGACAAGAAGAAGAGTTACTGGCTACATATGACTCCTATGAAGACACTTTCAAAGCAAATGAAAGCACTATAACAGACATAAACTTTACACACTACCAAACAATGTTGCACAATGAACAGCAACACGAAGAAGAACTCCAGGACCAACTAGAAGTGGACACTCCCGACAGTAGTCAACCTTCTGTAACAGGAAGCCAAGAACCACTTGGACAGTCACCAATAGCAAATGAGGCAGAATTAGCCTGACAGAATTAGAAAAGACCATGTGTCAGTATGAACAAGCTACAGAAGACGTTACTGTACTGAAATCACAACTGAACAATGAACAGCGTAGCATTTTCCAAGAAGTAACAAAACAAATTAAACACGGTGTGCAAAGTTTAAATATAACCTGTGCATGCCAAGACAACACACCTATAATGCTATACGTGAGTGGTCAAGCTGGTTCAGGCAAAACATTTTTAATCAAAATCATCAGCAAGTTCCTCCAACAATTGACAAACAACAAACTGTCAGCTGTTGTAACTGCCCCCACAGGTTTAGCTGCCATCAACAGAGGCAGTGTCACTTTACACCGATTACTATTCCTTCCAGTAGAACACCAAAACCAATTAAACTATTATACACTGTCTACAGAAGCTGCAATGGAACTATGCAGAGTTTTGAAACAAATGAAAATGCTACAAATAGATGAGGTGAGCATGGTCTCCAACCTAATGTTAGCTTTGATTCACCTCAGATTACAATAGGTACTCAAAACAGACTACGAAGAGCTCTTTGGAGGAAAACACATTACTGTTTTCGGAGATCTTCTTAAATTGACACCAGTGAAAGGTGAACCTATTTTTAAAACCTTAGGGCACAAACTGTGCCATAAAACACTTGGCAGCATAGGAAATGTCAACCTTTGGCAACATTTCCAATACAGAGAATTAACAGAAAACGTGCCAGTCTGCAGACCTCAGATACGCCAACAGTTTAAAAAGTATTAGAGTTGGTATACTATCTCAAGAAGCACAATCAATATTAAAAACCAGGCATATACATGTATTCTATGGCCATAACTCATGTGCTACTGATGTCATGGAATAATTAGCACACAAAAATGTTAATTGTATGTCCTTGATGCCAACTCTTGCAAGCTGTTCAAAATTCAATGAAGCAATGTTCAAAAAAGAAATGCAACCAATAATTGAAATGTGCTCAACAGATAAACTGGACGTATATGGTATGACACTACCCATGTGTCAACAAGCCACAACAAGACTAAATATCTTAGAAAACTCTTTCTCCAACACAGCTGGTTTGAAGAAGATATTAAAATGATCTTTAAAATGTAGAGCAATGCTTAAACATAACCTTGATGTGGAGAAAGGACTAGTTAATGGATCACTTGTTACAGTTGTTGGATTTCAAACATACCCACGTGACAACAACATTCAGTTTGTCAATATTCTCTTTGACAAACTATCAGAAGTTAAAAGGATAGGACGATCAACAGCCCGCTTCCTTCTTTTCAAAGACTTGTATGTACGCAGAGAACAATTTTAACCATCTCTAGCATACTCAGTTACCATTCACAAATCACAAGATCTTACCCTAGATAAAGCATTAATAGATATTGGTAGCACAGTCTCTAAAGAAGGCATGAGCTATGAAGCACTATCATGCTTACGTACACTTGACGCGCTATTTCTACTCAACATTGATGCAAGTAAATGAAATGCTGATATTCCTTGCATTCTATAATACATTAGACTGCATTCACTCTACACCCCCATCTAAAAACCTACCCTGTTCCGCAAAAAGCAAAACGTTGTAAAAGAAAACTACTTCAAACTGAAACAATACTGGATCTCACTGCAACTCCTCCAAAGAAAGTAAAAGAAGCTAATACTTCATCAAGTACCACAACCAAAGAAGAATCTACTGTTCAAAGTAACGCAACTACTTCTTTAAAGAAGCAACACACACTCCGAACAAATGACTTCAACACAGAACTGTCAGGTCCATTCAAATTTCTAAATATAACTGGTTTAAATTGCTATGCAAATGTAGCAATACATATTCTACTCCACTTGCCACCAATTATTGACAATATTTACTTACAAAGTACAGACCATTTGTGTTTGCAAATGTTATTCCTTCATAGAAATCAAACAACAATCCTGACAACACTTACAGTGTTCATGGAATAAGACAAGAATTGGACTACTGTGCTGGAATGGTCAAATTCACTATAAACTCACAAGAAGATCCACACAAATTAAAAATACTGAAAAACAAAAACATACCTTCCAGATTTCATAAATTTGGAAACATGCATGCACTCTCTGCAGCCATGTGGCACAGTGACAAGTCCCTAATGAACACTTTGTGTATGTATCCATACTTAACTGTGAATCCATTCCATTTCAGCAACTTGTACAAAATGCAAACCATAGCAGATTATGTAATACCTGCAATTTAGATAATCGCTCCACCTTACAAATACAGACACATAGTAAATACGTAATAGTAATGCTTTTACGTTACAATGCAGATGGTACCAAAAACAACTGTAAGCTGACTGGATTCACACATGGTCAAGTATAACTTGGTAAGAAAACCTTCACAACAATAGGTATAATCTAGTACGCAGGAGCCACAACCAATGCAAGTCACTACACTGCATATAAAAAAATAATTGTAGATGGTTTGAATATAATAATAGTACCATTACTCTAAAGCAGAGATTACCACTAAATCTGGTAAGTGCTTACTTAATATTCTTAAAACCAAAATGCAATACCAAATCTGTGTATGAACATAAGCAAAACTTCAACTTCAAAACTATGCACAGTTAAAATACGCCAACATGTATCTAACTGCCCCAAGATTCTGCAACAAGCAAACAGATAAATAAATACCACTAAAATCCAACAAGAAATATACAGTTAGAATACGGCAACAGGTGTCTAACTGCCCCAAAAATCTGCAACAAGCCAACAGATAGAAGATTAGCAAGAAACAAGAAATAAACACTAAAACAATGAATGAATGAATCAATCATGGATTTTATTTTCCACAGACCAAATGATGTTAAAAACAAACTGATTAAATTGCGCAGTACACTGGTTTCAACTATTGTACTTCTAAAGTACTAAATATGAGGGTAGAAGAAATACAGAAATCTCTATTATGCAATGCAATAACTCATTATGAATTACCTACACTAACATATACTGGGTCATTCCGAGATTGGAGGTAGCGCTGCCTCCAATACCGGGTCTGGGGACTTACTGGGTCATTCCGACCCTGGAGGACCTGATAAGTCCCCATTCAGTAAACCATTCCCCATTCCCATTTGAGCCCCCATAGGGCTCAATGGGAATGGGGAAGGCGCTAGTAACGGTACCGCTAACGGCAGTACTGTTATTAGCTCTGAAGTCGCTTGACGGGCCCCATCCATAACGCCTGGTAAAACCGGCATTAAGGAAGGGACCTGCTAAGGGACCTCGGAATAGGGCACAAAGGGATTACCTGCACCAATGTCCTTAACGATGCCCGGTATCCCTTTGCGCCCACCTCATAATGAGGCACATGATCTTTTCTTTTATCACAGAGATTGAAAAAGAATGTCTGGTCCAATTACCCATGTCATGAACACTGCATACAACCACATAAAAGGCAGCCAGTAAGTATATAATAAATGGACTCACAAACACCGCTGCATAACACACCCATTCAAGCAAACATCTAACCATACACCACAATCCAAAATGTTTACTTCCATGGGTACCCGCAGTCCTTGTTACAAACTCTACAAATCTTAACTGCATAGCCTAGCCAAAACTCTACAAATAAACAGTACACAAATTTTGGGTTGTGGATATTTGATGGGTGTTTGAGTGTAAGGGTGTGTTATTCTGCGGTGGTTGTGGCCAGGGCCTAGAGTCTTGGGTGCATGGCCAAAGGCCTCCTTTGGATGTCCATGGATCCAAGGTGGCGGATGCATTGAAACATTGTGATGCACCTCATGCCCCACTCCAGCCAATCAGCTAACACGTCCCTTGTCCGTGGACATGACGCAAGCCGATTAATCAATCAGTGTCCTGTCCGCAGACCGAACAGGGAAATGTGTCCGTGGAGCGGACATAGATATCAAACATTTTTTGACACCTACTTTTTGGTCGTTTTAAAGAAACTACTGGACAAATTTCCACCATTTACAAAAGCACACTTTTGGGAGCAAGCTGCTGCTCCTGCCGCAAATTTGGTGAAAATCCGTCCAGTGGTTTGAGCTGTAGGCGTGAGCAAAGTTTTTTCCCCATTCACTCTATGGGATCCCCCTATAACTTTGCCCCCCCTGGACCAAACCTCACCAAAAATTCAGAGTGGGCCATATACTTTGTTTACAAAGTTTGGTGAGGATTCGTTCAGGGGAGCGAAGTTATAAGCCGCCCAAAAAGTGCTCTTACTATGAGATGAGCAACTTAACCATAACTACATGACCGCTACCGCAGGCTATGTAATATATATATATTACGTATATATATATATCATTTTATTAGATAGATAGATAGATAGATAGATAGATAGATAGATAGATAGATAGATAGATAGATAGATAGATAGATATTAAATATTAAATAAAATGAGGGACATATAGTGTATCTCTCTCTCTTTCTCTCTCTCTTTCTCTCTCCTCCTTCAAAAAGTAAACTGACAAAGTGAAATATGTTTTTAGTATAATTAAAAGTGCACTTAACACATTGTATTCCACCCTCTAGGTGCAACAATGGCAGAGAGAAGGGCCCTGAAGGGGACCGCAAGACAGTTATATAGCAGTAGGGACAACGTTAGCGCCACTAGGGCTTACTCATATGATTGCGGTCTTTACTTTACAGCCATTGTATTTTCAACATTATTACTATGCTTAAGATTGTATTGGATTTCTTATTTTATTGATGGGTATATAAAAGAAGGGGGGGACTGGTGCAAGAAGGAACCCAGCTAATTTGGGATGGGGCAAAACTAATATGGGCCCATAACACCTCTGCAAATCTTACATCCTTGTAAACAAACCGCACAATGAAAGAATCTGAGCTGGGATCCATACAAATGAATGTTAGTGAAAATATAATGTATGTACACAGTGAATATCAACCAATCTCCAATTTTCAGTGCTGCCACATACTCACTCTCCAACAACCTTTGATCCTACATGGAATGTTGAGCCTATGCACATTATGTCCCAAGCAACCACGCCAAATACCCCTCCAAACACACAGTATTGGCAGCAAAATTATGAACAGAATGAAAATTTAAATATAGGTATTTTACCAATCCGTTGTCAAAGAGTTGTACAGATATTCCATGGCCTAGGGGGGGACTAACAGAAGGAAAATGGAAACAAAACAAAATGGATATGATGAATACCACGGCCTAGGGCTGGATGCGATAGAAGATCCCCGCCACCCAGATCAGTCTAATAAATAGTACTCTGACATGAGCACCATGGGCAAACAGGCAACAAAAGAAAGTTGCTTCGTGTATTCCCTAATAACTCATGCAGCAGGGACACCTAAGGTCCTAATGCCACAAGAAACGCCCAGTGTCTCATTCATCTTGCACTTTGTAGAATTCAAAATACCTTCCAGGCACACACATTAACATTACAATTACTTCACAACAAGAAGGCCTGCCACAGTAAGGTTCATCAATGAACCATTTTTCATCATCAAATGGGCAATGTTTGTAGAAAACAAATGGCAAGAAGCAACAGTGTTGTGCAAAGCAGAAGCACTGCAAGGGCTGTTAGAAGAAAAATGTAAATGGGTAGAAAGAACATGCACTCAAACATGGTCTCAGCACATTGCTAAACTAACAGTAACAGCTCTCGAGAAGCCAATCAAGATCCAATTTGAAGTGGAATATGAACTTTGTTTTCAAAGAGAAGGGAAAGTGCCCATGGGTTCAAACAAATACTGCAACCAAACACTTGTCCTCCCCGATATGCGAAAAGGAACAGCTGCATTGATGGACACTTATTGGGTATGTGGCAAACAGGCAAAGTTGCACCTCCTGGAGTCACGGAGAGGTACTTGTGCCCTGGGTATGCCACATTCAGCCCTAATGGTAATTCAGAGCCATGTCCAGGGGGGAGGGTGCCCACCAGACGATCTTGGCACCCCAGTCAACAACTGAAGAACCCCCCCATGTATGATGCACTGTCGGAGTACAAGCTGCAAGACAGAGTGTTGCATAAAAAGAGAGCTTCAAACTACATCTGCAAAGACTCCTCCGCTATTTTAGCACAGATCCCGGACCAGTTCAAGTTGTTCAACACAGCAGAGACATTTTTCGCGTCACTCATACCAAGTATCCATGCCCGAGCAAACGCTAAATGCTTGCAGATTGTGAGGTAGGGGAACTGATCAAGTTGGCCAACAACACTGAAGAGGGGTTCAACGTCATCAAAGTAGAACTTAGAGCCCTCTGGTTGATGACCATGCAGAGCCGCTACATCTTGGACCTGCTGACAGCAATGGAAGGTGGTGTTTGCTGAAAAATCAGGAGCGCATGTTACACATTCGTACCTTCTGCAGATGCAGGTAATGGGACACTATCACCTGTAATTGCTGCGGTACACAACCTTCGAGAAAGGATGAAAAAAGAAGACAGCATCGAACCTAGTGACTGGCTCATACAGTTTTTGACATGGGTTCCATCATGGTTCAGGACTGCAATGAAACTAATGGTCACCATCATTTTTTTCCTGCTACACATTTTTTGCGTGTGCCAGTTAGGGGTTTGATGCTGTGCAGAATCTATGCCTAGTAGTGAAATAATGATGGTGACAGTGGGCAATCCAACAAAAATGCCTCATGATGTGAGGGATGCCCAAGTACAAACAGGTGATAACCATGAGCCCAAATACCGCATGACAGCAGTGTACAACACAGGGGATAGAGTGGATAACTTGTGGCACACAACTATCAAAGAACCCCAGGAGTTGGAGTGGTATAAGGAGGTGAGGGTTGACCTGGCTGGGGATGGTGGGTGCATCTACATGACCTGCATGCCTGAGGAATATGCAAGAAGGGGTCAACGTTTAAAATCCGTGTGCAGGGCATGGATGCCAATAAAGGGGACTCCAGCTTGGGATGAAGCAGTGATGGAAGCATAAGAGCGTAGACATACTAATAATAAGGGGTATTTGTTACTTTAGGTGTAACAAAGTGGGGGAATGTAAGGGAGGAAGGGTCCTTTCGACCACCTTTACATTCTGTATGTAATGGGTCTTAGGCTCATCCAATCGTTGGAGACATCACCACGTTTTGTCCCCTGAAGACAGAGGATAGGAGCCATTGATTGACACATAGAGACTCCATTTTATACTACCCAAACTCCATATTTTTACCAGGCCGCACAATGATTTCCAAAATCCATCCCTCCCACTGTCCACCTCTGCTCACAGCCAGCCCAGCAGCTGCCCCACCAGCCCCTCTTTTCTCATGGAAGCCAAGGCACACATTCTTGCAAACAGATACAGTATTCTTTCTCTTCCTCTGAGCACACTGCCCTGTGTGTGACTGGAGCAGAGCCTGCATGCCCATCCGTCTCCACAAACCTGTCTATGGTCCCTTGACCCCCACTTTGAGAGGTCACAGTCCCCCAACCTCTCTTGATGCAGATACACATCTGACCCCCATTTTATGAACAGGCTAACCACCCACCCCAGATCTAATCCCCTACAGTTGTATGTATAAATGTAACACATGGCAGCTTATATCATGAGGAAACATTGATCTGCTTGCAGGTGAAGGCAAGAAGAAAGAGTGATTGTAGTGGTTCAAGGGTAGTCCTAAGCATGGGGCACACGATGGTGAGCTGTTCTGGCCCTCTGGTGAGACACCCTAACCCTACCGAGGGGTTGTAGGGGGTGCCTGACCCTAGACAGTGGGTGGTGTAACGCCGGTCTGGGAGGGAAAAGAGAAGAGACTGACTCCTGACTCTCTGCATGTGGTTGTCTGTATACTGCATACAGTTCTATTACCAACAGCCTAAAAGATGGGGGGAGGGCAGCCAACGGTGTAGTAGGTGAGTATGAGAGGGGGATTAGATCTTGTAGTCATAAACAAAGCAACTTTGGTTGACAACACATGAACAACACTTCAATACAATGTATTGTTTAGAGGAGTAAATTCTTTAATAGATTAAGTAGTTCATGATTGTTCTCTCAATCACCTCTGACGTCTTGTTACCAACATTAGAAACACAACCCCTTGTGGGGACTTTTTATCAAAATTAATTGTATATGCAATGTCATCAATGAGATTTGTGATGTCATCTTTGATGTCCTGGGTGTTAGTCTTAGCAGTTCACAGGGGTGGCGTGAGTTATGGTTGCTTAGCTTATTATAACTGGTGAATTTCTGGGGGTTTTCCATTTTACTTGTAACCATAGCGTGCCTTTAACAACGTTGTTCACTAAATTTCATAGGTTTTTATTAGTGCAACTTAACCATAATGTCCCTTTAACAAAGTTGTTTCACTGACTACTACACAGCCTGTAGTTATGCTGAGTTGTTCAACCCATAGAAAGAGCACTTTTCCCCTCCTGAATGAATCCTCACAAAACTTTGCAAAACGTGTATATGGGCCAGTCAGATTGATTCTGCAAAGTTTGGTGAGGTTCTGTCCAGGAGGTGCAAAGTTATAGGGAGGGTGCCAAAATGTGTTTTTTTTTCCCATTGAGGCAATGGACACATAAGTTTGCTGATGCCTACAGCCCACACCGCTGGAGGGATTTTCACCAAATTTACGTCAGGAGCTTTTGTAAATTTGGTGTAAATCTGTCCAGTCATTTATTTTTTTTAAACGCCCAAAATGTAGTTACAAAAAATAAGTGATATATGGTTTGGTCCACAGACTCACTTCCCTGTTTGGTTTGCTGACAGACCTCTGATTCACCCAGAGGGTGGCGTGGTGTCCGGAGACATCAGAAGCGCTTGCTGATTGGATGGTGATAAGCGTGAGGTGCGTATATTTTTGGGAAATGTCTACCATGTAGTATTCTCAGACAGCGCCCATTGTTTGCGAACATCACGGTAAAAATATATGAAAAAACACAACATTGCACTTGTCAAACTAGTGAAACAATCTGTGGAGAGATGAGGTGTGAGGGGTAATGAGGATGAGATGGGATATGGCCATGAAAAGCCAAAAAACTGTTAGCGTTTCATCTCAAATGTCTGCAAACAGTTTAGGAACAGCCCTGTGATGTTCACGAACATCTCAGATGTTCGGGGCATCCATACACATTTTTGCATTACAGGGTTGGAGAAAAGCAGTTTTTGGATGGCGTATAAATTTGGCGCCACTCAGTTAAACTGTATGGAATTTTGTGATATTATTCTAGAAATGCCCTTGAATGGTTCAACAAAGTTCGGTGCTGCTTTGCCAAGAGGGCACAACATTAGAGGGGGCGTCCCAAAATATTGAAAGGCTTATACATTTGGTGTGCTTTCACAAATCTGCACAAACGTTTGCAAAAAGATTTACGACCCAGATTTTAATGTTTTTGAAAACGTTTGGTGGGATTTTTTGAAGAACGTTACAGGTTTTTAAAAAAAAATACTTAGAAGGGTTATAATTTTGTTGCCATTTGATGAATGTGCATGAACCATTTTAGAAAGATATAGACCCAAACATGAATATTTCTGCAAAGTCTGAATGGATTTTTGGGAGCTAAATTATATGAATATTTTATGTGCATACATTTTGACACTTTTCAAAAAATAAAACATGGATGGATTTACAGGAAAGTTGTGCAAGGAGCATTGACAAGGACTTGAAAGCATGGTGTTGCATATGTGTCTGTCTCTTATTTTTGATAAGAGTAATAATGTAGGTACAACAAATAGTGATATACAATTGGTGACTGAGGTATAGCTGGTGGCCATGGGCAGCGGTCAGATTGTCTGAGTCATGGCCTGTGGCCATGGGCAGTGGCCAGATTGTTCGAGTCATGGCCATAATCTGGCTACTGGCTATGGGCATAATTTTAGGGGGGACAAGGGTGTCCTCCCCAAATTCCTTGGCACACCATTTTGTCCCCATTCGTTTGGCTGGGACACCTTTTCTTCAGATGTCATGTCCCCCCCCAACTTTTTCAGCAAAGTTACTCCACTGCTACTGGCCATGACCATGTGAGACTGGCAATGGGGCGAAAGTGGGCATATCCACCAGAAAAATGGCATGGCATTGTGTTGAAGTTTTTGAAAATCAGGATAGGTTTGAGTGGGAAAATAAATTCTGCCCATGGCTAAAATTCTGTCTGTGGCTACAGCCCGAAGTGCAGCACAGGATTGCATTAACAGATTGCTGTCACTATCGCTGCATAGACTCTGAGACTATACAAATCAGCAGACAGGACACCCCTTGAAATCATTAACTACCCTTATTTGTGACCGTAGTGGGACAAGATATTGGGATTGGATGCTGGACTCATTTCCACAACCTCGCAGCAATGACTGGCCCACAATCCATATGCCTTACAGAATACTGTAGACCGTGATATCCCCAGACTTTTTTCATAGGGGTGGACTGATAAAGTCCCCTGAAATCTTGGGGTGGCACACAGAAAACAAACACATAACTGGCAGATGGGCCGGTGGGGCTGCCAGCAGTTTTATAAGGGTGGCCATGGCCCCCCTTGGCCACCCGTTGGTGGCGCCCCTGACTGTAGAGAGTCGAATTATGTGTCGGCTGAGTTCTAACAATAAATATTTTGTCAAGAATAGTTTTGAAGACTACTTGATTACGACAATAGTTACTCATTGAATAACCCAGTGCTGAGGTGAACAGAGTTCACTGTAGAGAGTCGAATTATGTGTCGGCTGAGTTCTAACAATGAATATTTCGTCAAGAATAGTTTTGAAGACTACTTGATTATGACAACAGTTACTCATTGAATAACCCAGTGCTGAGGTGAACAGGGCTCATTCTCCTATTCAAAAGTTAACACTTGATGAAGGAAGGGCACCTTCACAAAAGAACCCCATCACTATCAGCAGGGTAATCTTTTTAAAGTACTAGATGAAGCATAGTGATCTACCAATTCTACTGCCTGCAAATACTTGATAATCGTGTACTCTGATTTGATTATTGGGGCATGCAGCATGGCCGAACCACAGGTTTGAATGGGAAGAACTATTTTGCTTTCTTCTACAGCCTGAAGTTCTGTACTGAATGACAACACACCTGCACGAGGAGCTTCAGCAAGGACTTGAAAGCATGGTTGTATTTTATTTTTCCAAAGTGTCAAAATGTAAGCACATAAAATAGTGATATAGGTTTGGTGCATGGACAATGGGCCTGACCCTTGGCAAGGACGAATGACTACTTTGATTTATTTATAGGGGAATACAGTATGGCCAAAGCTGTAGGTTTAATTGTGAGAAAAAAAAATCAGCTTGCGACTTGAGCCCCTAGTGCTGGACGGGATTGCAGCAAAGTTGCGGGTATGCGCATGGCCGAAGCTGTAGGATTAAATGGGAAAGAAAAATCTGCTTGTGGCTGCATGTGCTGAACGCTGAGTGCTGGACGGGATTGAAGCAAAGTTGTGCGAGGAGCATCAGAAAAGAGCTGAAAGGATGCTTTTGGAAATCTGTCCTGTGTTTTAACTTTTTTGAAATTGTCGAAATGTAAGTACAAAAATATTGATATAATTGTTCTGTCATGGGTAGCGGGCCAAATGTCTACTATGATTTGCCTACTCGGGTATGCTCTGCTGATAACGACTCACATAAGTATGCATTGCAAAAAAATATATTTGTTAAAGGAGGATTATAGTTCTTTGTTATATGTTGAAAGGGCAATTATTAATAACTTATGTACAGCGATGTAACATTTTGAAAAATGTTCACTTATAAAAACATATTCAATGAACAGAAAACACTTTGTTAAAGGGATGTTACGGTTAAGAAGTGCCCCGACCTTGGGATTCCTCTGCCCCAGCAGTTAGCCAGTCGCCTCCCATCTTGGGATCCTCTGGCACTTCCCTTCTGGGTTCCCATGAGCACTTGTCCATGCGTACTGTCCCTTTTATTTATGCACTTATGTCACTGCACAATGCATATGTGCATTTATAGGAGCACGATGTACAATTTTCTGGTATATGCATGCGAAATGTAGATGCAAAAGATTTGTAGAACATTGTTAAGTGGCAGTGGGTGGGTGGAAGTTTAATATGTTGGTAGTCTATATGAAGAGTTTTTTTTAAGTGATTGGTGGATATATGTTTGAATGGTTTAAAGCAGGTAATAAGGGGGTTTTACAAACATAACAGTACAGAGTAGAAGGGCTTTTTTGTGCGATGATGTGCATGTGCAATCCAGGTTTTCCAACAAGGCTTGGGTTAGACAGGGGAATGCAGAGACTGTGGATAGTTATACACGGCAATGGATTATGGTGCTTATTGTACACTAGAGAGAAGAATGTTGGACAAAAATGTGTTTCTGTGCTTTTTTTCTTTTTCTCTTGTATACAAGTGTCCATTATTTCCATTAGCATAGTAGAAATGGTAATGGGAATGTTGGACAATCTTATTGAATCTAACTACTTTACTGAAAAATGTGAAGCAGATGGAGTCTATAAGCTTATTTATTTAGTTCTATTTTTTAACTGTGAAAGGTGGTTCCTAAAGGAACCTTTTAATGTTTTTTTTTAATTGTATTTCTATTTTTGTTATGCAGGAGAGGCCAGAAAGTAAGGTGGGGAGGGAAACAAGGGAAAGGGTACCAACTACACATATGGAGGGAGCAGGTCGACAGGGGAAGATGTTGCAGGTGTGTTAAAGAGGGCAGTGTTTCTCATGCTCCTTGATTACAGCTTCAAAAGCACTTCAAAATTGCTCCCCCTTGCAGAGTTGTGTGTTGCAGTGTATACAGAATACTGTTGTTTTCAAAAGATATGGATAAACAGCCTCATTCATTGCTTGCAAGGTAGATGGTGGGATTTTGTGTCCCACAGAAGTAGGCTGTGTGGTTACATTATTGGCTGTGGAAGATGAGGGAGAGGAAGACAGCCTACAGCTTTCTGAGAAAGGAACAGCCTTTCTGAGAGTATTGCAGTGGTTGGATTTGGTGTGGTGCCGCATAGAGGTGGACCCGTAGGAGTACTGCCCAGGTTGTCTGCGACTGAGTTCTGACTTTGATAGCTTTAGACTTTGGTACATTTCCAACAGTGGTAAAGAACTGCCACACCCATGATTCTCTCTGGGTGTTAGAGATAGGCTCTTCTTCTACCTCATCTTTCTGGTCTTCTTGATTGTCTAATGAAGTATTGCACTTCTTTCATTGTGTAGGTCTTACAGCTGGTGGTGGTTGCTCTTGGGGAGGAGGGATGCCATTTTTATGGTGAATAACAGTTTTCCAATTATAATAAGTATCTGCTGTGTGCAATGAGTAAGAATAGGTTTAGGAGCAGTGCAAGGGTACATTTTCAGTTTAAACCATCTGAGATGGAAATGCAGTTCTGAACTGTTCGCAAAGCATGGGCCCGTTCACAAAGTGTTGACGTGTTTTCAAACACGTCATCATGTTGTGTGAGCACTTGGTCACGTGATACTGTCCAAAATGTACACAATGACGTGCATTGGTAAAAAAAAAAAACATGAAATTCACTGAAAAAACTTAGTTTGAGGGATGTTATGGTTAAGTTGCACTAATAAAAACCCATGAAATTCAATGAAAACACTTTGTTAAAGGGACACTATAGATACAAGTAAAACTGAAAAACCTCAGAAATTCACCAGTTATGGTAAGCTAAGCAACCACAACTCATACCACCACCATGTACTGCTAAGATAAACACCCAGTACATGAAAGATGACATCTTAATTCACATTCTTTGGGGGTTCCCTTCCCCTAGATTATCACACTCCCTCAGTTGGGCTTGGACCTTCTCCTTATGAAATGTACGTGGCTTTTACTATAGACCTCTGCAGTACCACTTCGCCTTTCCCTTCAACTCACACTCAAGTGTTATTTGCCTTACTGTCTCTTGGCATTTATACATATATGGGCTGAGCCTGGGAGACACTAAGCTGAAGCCAACACAACCATAAATACAATGTTGTTGTATTTATGATGTCCTTGTTTTTCTTTTTAAGTTTCCCGGGTTCCTCCGGCCCAGGGCAGCCCGGGACTCTTAAAAAGACTCTTAAAAAGAAAACCATGGCATTTATAAATACAACCGCGTTGTATTTATGATTGCGTTGCCTTTCGCGGGGGAGCCCGGGAGACCGAAAGCAAAAGCCACTGCAATCATAAGTACAACACGGTTGTATTTATAATTGCTATGGTTTTCTTTTTAAGTTTCACAGACTTAAAAAGAAAACCACAGCAATTAAAAAATACAACTGCCTTGTATTTATGATTACGCTGGCATTTACTTTGAGTCTGACGGGTTTCCCGTGCCAGGGGAGCCCGGGAGACTCAAAGGGAAGGCCACAGCAATTACAAATACAACATTGTTGTATTTATGATTTCCGTGGTTTTCTAATTTATGAAAGCACTTACTGACAGCAGCCTTCCTGCCTGCATTCTCTGCTCTCCGGCAATAATGAAGCAAAAGCAGCTGTAATAAAAACTACCAGCAGGTGGCTTTTGCTTCATTAGTGCCATGAGGACAGAGATTAACACAAGCACAGGAGTCTCATCCAGTTCGTAAAATGGATGCCACCTAGTGCTTGAAATTATTGGGTTTGAGACTTATTTGCTGCAAATTTTATATAGAAACTTTGATGTTTAATATATATTTTTGATTATTGCCCATCTTTTAAGACAATAACATTTTTGAGCACACCTTCTCTTTAAATGATGTCAGATTTGCAGATTAATGCACATAACCTTAAATAGGAAACCAAGACATATAACCTAAGTATGTCAAATTTCAAATAAATGTATGAAGACATGCCAACATTGTAACATTATTTTCAGTATAAACCTTTTTAAAGTCTAGCCATAGCAATATGTCAAATAATACGAGACAATGCAAAGTTATGTATGTGTGTGTAAATGCATTAACACTTACTACAGTCAACACTACGAACCTAACAAATGTCATGTCCATTGTGAAATCTGTGTGCATCCTTGGATTATCCACATACACACGTAAGAAGTTAATAATACTGTTTCATAATCTACACATCATCATGGTAATTATTTCAAACTTCTTTTTGCACACATAGTTGTGTGCAGTGTTGTGAAAATGCATTTCATTAACATGTCATTAGAATTAGCCTAGCTGCACACATTGAACTAGGGTCTATGTCACTATGGGCTATGTCATGGTCTGTGGAAATAATTCCCACAGCACACCCTGAAAGGCCATAATATGCATAGCTAATGGAATGTAGCTACAAGCCTTGAACACACATACAGAAACGAAGATATGAGTGTTTCTGGTGTTCCTCGCTTCTTAATGTGCAAGGCTAATTCTGTTGTGCAAGATTAATTGCTGCACGATTCATGAAATATATTGTTCTGAAAGCCTCTACTCCCGGCCTGGGTTGCAGAAATGACCTTTTAGACGAAATCCACACATAGATAAGTGAAGCGCGAAGAATGTTTACAGAACAAACTATCTCCACTTTGCTCTAGGAACATAACATGTCTGCAAGGTTGCACTGCACTGCACGTTGTCATGACAAAGGTCTGCATTACACGGGTCATAGCTATGTATTTTGGTCAGACAGAGAGGCTGAAAATAAAGGCTATTTAAGACTGAGCACACCATTTTTGCTGGCTCACTTCCTCTATGACTATATACAAGTATTAGATGAATCTGGGTCACATTTGTTTGTTTATGAAATAAACATTGTGATATTCTTAATTCATGACTGGTGTTTTCCATTTATTTTACAGTTAGCAGATATTTGTTTTCTCAAATGGCACCCAACGTTGGGCTCTCCCGGTATTTGACTCATCGCTTTGAGAGGACGGGGTGGACTGACTGAGGACCGGAGTATTGGGGGCCCCTGCACTGGAGAAGCTGTACCTCACAAACTGCTATTGTGATCCATAGTGTCTCTGCAGCATCTAACAACTCGGCCGAACTCTTTAAAATCTACAAGTAGATAGCCAACCCTGCTGCAGTCTCAACCCCTCCTGTTGCCTCCCAGGCCCTTTGCAATGCCCTTGCCTCTCACTTCATTTACAAAACCTAGGACATCCTGTCCATCCTCTCCACCCTGACCCCTCCTCCCCCCTCTCCATCTGTGCTTGCTGACCCTCCTTTAGCCACCCCCCACCATCCTTCTTGTTCTTTCCACTTTTCTCCCCTGATGAGGTTGCTAGACAAGTCCGATCTATGAAATCCTCATCAAAACAGGTTCATCCCTGTTCTTCTAAAACCATCAAGGACCACATTGACACCCTCGGTCTGGCCCTTGTTGATTTTTGCAACCACTCCTTTGCCTCAGGATCCTTCGCCTCCCCTCTGAAGCTCTCCCTTGTGCATCCTCTTCTCAAGAAAACCACAGCTGATCCTTCTTGTTCAGCTAACTATCGCCCAATTTCCATTACTCCCTTTTAGGGAGAACTCCTGGAAAAGTTGGCCATCTCTCAACTTAACCTTCATTACAATTCTGTTGGCTGTCTCCATGACCACCAGTCAGGCTTCAGAGCTGCCAGAAGCATGGAAACTGCTCTCCTGAACATCCATGAAGATCTGCTCTCCAACCTTGACTCTAACATTCCCTCTGTCCTCATCCTCCTTAATCTATCTTCTGCCTTTGACACGGTGAACCATACCATCCTGCTCAACCGTCTCTGTGAAAACCTGGGTATCATTGATCAGGCTCTGGCCTGGCTGACCTCTTTCCTCTCTGATTGACTCTCCCAGGTCCAACTTGGGTCCTTCCTATCATCTATCTTCCTCTCTACCTGTAGTTTCCCCTGGGGTCTAACCTCTCACCCTGACTTTTCAACCAATACCTGGCAACTCTCGCCCACTGCATTGCCATTTTCTGCTCACATTTCCAGTGCTACGCTGACGACACTCAACTCATTTTCAGTCTGCCCTCGGCCACCTCCTCTCCCTCTCTCCTCTCTGATTGCCTAACTGTAATTCAAGATTGGTGTGCCGCCAATGATCTTTGTCTGAATGCCAGCAAGATGGAGATCCTCCTCATCGGCACACCTTCAACATCCTTTCCCCTCACTCTCTGGACGGCTTCCCTTGGCCCTCTGCCTACCCCCACCTGCGAGGCTAAGAACCTCGGGGTCATCTTTGACTCCACCCTTTCCTTCTCCGCCCACATCTCTGAGGTCTCTAAAAAGTCAAACTTCCTATTGCACCTCCTCAGAGATACTCTGCCTTTTCTCTCCTTCCCCCAGAAGCTCATGGTATCCCAAGCTCTGGTTTTCTATAGGTTGCACTATTGTAACAACATCTTTCTAAATCTACCTGCCTCTACTCTCCGTCCTCTGGAACTAATCCAGAACAGGACTGCAAGACTTGTCCTTGGCTTCAAGCCCTGGGATCGTATCTCTCCAGCTCTAAAATCTCTCCATTGGCTCTCAGTGGATGCAAGGATTAAATTCAAAACCCTCTGCATTGTCCACAAGGCTTTCCGGGGGCTGGGCCCAAAATACCTTCAACTATCCCTCTGCAAATACCTCCCCTCTCGAGCTCTTCGCTCCTCTACCTCTAACTCACTCAGGGTCAGTCGTTTTTCAAAGAAACGAGCTGGGGGTAGATCTCTGTTTTCGGCTGGGGCCTCCCTCTGGAACAGCCTCCCTGCCAGTCTAAAACTTGAGGAGAACCATCTCCGGTTACGGAAGCACCTCAAGACCTTCCTCTTTTCTTCTGCCTTCGCTCCCTCTCTCCCCAGCTGATCTATTCTCTGACCCGTGCACCTGGCCACCATCTGTCCTCCTGGCCCATGTACCTGCTCACCCTGCCACCCTCCCGCATTGCCTGTGGGCCACCCCTTGCACTGGGGTCTGTATCTGTACCCATACAGCCCCCTTTTTCTTCCTGCACTTATCAGACCTACCCTGTCTGCTGCCTTAAACCAAGCACTTGCAAATTGCTGGCTGCACTACCACTGTTTGTTGCCTTTATTATTTATTTATTTATGATTATTTATCGGTTTGTCCTTTGCTTCGCACTTTCCCCTTCTCCCTCCTTCCATGCACTTTTCCCCTCCCTCTCCCCCATGCACTTGCGCATTCTCAATGTCACTGGGCCTAGTAAGATCTCTGTTTTGTTCTCCCCTGTTCCCCTCCCTTGCCTTGTCACGCTCTGAAACACTTGTTTACGAGCGCGATAGAAATAAAATATCAATATCAATATCCCCTGTTTGACCCACTTTGCCCAGAGGTAGTTGCGGCGAGATTCCCAGACCAGCGTGATTGCGCATTTTTGGGAGACCAACAGGCACAAATCCAATTTGATGGGTTAATTTTGTTTGATCAGGTGAGTTTGTTTCAAACTGACACTGTCTGGATATTTGTTTGTGAAAATATATTGCCAATTTATTTGCCAGGTATAGAGTCAGCATTTTTTAACATGCCTGGATTCAGTAAAATGTCGACTTGTTGGGCTAAGCTCTGTTGTTGTTGTAAGGGTAGAAAGCAGAATGACTTAGAGCATAGCCACCTGGCACCACCGGTAGGTTCACCTACATACGATATGTATGTCAAATTTGAATTAGGAACTATAGTGTTTAATGAGGCTTGGCATCATCATACCAGACATGAGGAAACACTTCAGTGGCCAGAGCTGGGAAGTTTTGAGGAATCTAGAATTCAGTACCTTGAATCAGTACTATTAAATAGGAAAACAAGACCAACAGCGTTTCATGCCATTAGGGACTGGCGCTAGGAAGCAGTCCAGCATTTGAAAAGTAGAGAGGAATATGCACATAAACATGTAACTCAGGCTGGAAATGCTTTAGAACATGATCAACAGAAACACATAAAGGCATTAAGGGAAATTAATAGAGAGTTCCAATTGGAAGTACAAAAAATATACCCATCTAAAGAATTGAATGCATCTGATGAATTAATTAATAAAATATTGAATGAGAGGAGAACATCTCCCACTCCACCTCCTCCCTATGTTTCGCCACCTGCCATTGCCATGCCAGCACAGCAACCATTACTAGCACCTGACACACACTCTGACTGTTGGCGCCTATCCCCAACTCACAATACTTACTTTTGCCATCAGCTATTTCTGCCACGTCCGATAAAATGCATGTAGCGCCTAGTAGCTCAAGAACTGTGACTTTTAGTGCAGCACCCACTGAAAGGAGAAAGGCTTTACATGGATGGGCAGAATTATATTTACGGGAGGGCAATGTAAGTGCTGCTTCAGGTTCCCTGTCAGACCATGGGGGCATCCCTGAACAAAAGGTATTGATAGAATTAATGGGGGCAATATTTTGCACAGAGATGCAGTGATCTCACTGACACTGCAGTCCCACAGGAACTGCAGGATTTGAATTTCTTATCATGCACCAGTGCACCAATGCATGAACACATTTTGAAATTATTTGTTTTTAAACAAGAGTTGGACTAGCTGCGCCAATTAAAATTAGATAGAGAGTTGCCACAAACTTCCTATGTCCAGAAAAGATTTTAGACTGCACTTAAAACAGTGAGTGAAGAAATGCGCATTTGCACACAAGATGCACTTAGACTAGTGATATTCATGACACCTTTAGTCAATATTCTGACTCCATGCAAAGGAAGGTTTTACAGATTATGGTTGAATATTTACAAGATGAAAGTGTAAAAATAAATGCATGCTGCCCTGCGGATATTATGATAATATATAAACTAGGGTTGTACCGAACTTCGGCTTTGAGTAAGTATTCAGCCGAATTCCGGCTGAAAAAAATCTATTTGGCTCCGGCCGAATAGTTTCGAGCTATTCAGCTCTTGCCAAATAATTTGACATTCTCATTTGAATACAATGCAACATGAACTCAGAAAGGCAAATATAGACTTCAGTTTGCAAAACTGAATAGAATTAGACCAGACAAATTGCTATCACACAGCTGAAACATATCTTATATTTTAATATGCTCTTTAGGGCATGTTTTGTTACAGATTCTTAGACAAAAAAAGGTGCTCATATTTTACACTTAGCCTGCAACAATACAGGAACATCTTTTCTTTTGGCGAATGTTTATATGCAATGTGCACTTTTTTCAGTTGGAAAAAGAAACTGAAAGAAATGTGCATAGATACTTTCAGTTCCTGTCATGTCACTTCCCATTGCATGCGTCATAGTCCCTCCTTTTCTTTTTTTAAGGACTTGAGTCCTGAGTTTAACATTATCTGATATTTTATCACGAAATTATAAGTTGCATATGTTTGTGTATTCACGAGAAAGAGTAGCTAGGATAAGTGAAACGTGAGCAGCATTTGTTTGGGTCGGGTGAATAGTTGTGAGATGAAGTTCACACATTTCAGATTTCCTCTTGACTTGTGTCCTGCATGAGCCGACATGAACCATTTTATACATTTCTATGTGAGCTGCAAAGAAGTTTCGAAACTCGACCACATCGACTTTGCAACTGGATAGCGAATGCAATGCATTTGATTCACAAAGGCAATCCTTTTTACATGTGTGAAGTCTCCTACTTTAACTGGCACTGAATATGCAACAAACTTCTGTACATTTGGTCCCTTCATTTTGGTTAAATCTGCTTTATTTCTGGCTTTTATACTTTAAATAAAGATGCTACATTAATTACAATGAAGAGAAATAAAAGTATAGAATGCATTTAAAATGGTGCTTTATTTGTTTGTTTTTTTTAATAAGTTTGTTTATTGAAGTTTGGAACATGATTTATTAAATAAAGCAACTATTCAGCTTCATATTTGGCTTCGGCCAAATAGTTGACAAACTATTCGTATTCAGCCGAATACTAAATATGCTATTCGGTACAACCCTAATATAAACACACTTTTTCCACTGACACACCGCCTACATCATTATCTTTGGACCTGGCTTTGCTCCTAAATAAACTAACAGAATTTTGCAGTGCGCAGCTGCCCATGAGGGAGGACCCTCACACTCTTGTATCTAAAATAGATACCCCTGGCATAGACGGAGCAGCTGCCACAAGTATACCTGCACATTACATCTCACAATTTGTGCATGTTTCTTTCTCGACGCAGGAAGTAAATACTCTTAAACAATCTGTCCCTGATATTAGAAAGAATCCCTCAGGTTTTTATAAAGAAATAGAGTCTGTTTTAAACTTGTCAGTGTTCACATTAGGAGATACAGAATTATTATTTCCCGTCATTTTGCCGGCAGACCTGTGGAAGCAGATAAGGTCTGTGGGTGATGCAGCTGCTATGGGAGATACATGGGCTGCACTTGAACTATCTGATAGGTCAAGAGAAGCTGGCGAGAAGCCGCCACAGAAAGTATTAATGTCACCAGATCACATCATATCAAAACTTAAGACTCTTTGCCAGAGAAAAGGATTATTTAGGATAAGCTAACTGCTTGCATCCAAGGCAAATCGGAGAGTGCCACTGAGTATTTTAACAGGTTTGAACAAATATTTTTGGACTTTAGTGGGCAAGATCTGAGCTCTGAACCAGCGAAAAGACTGTTTGTTGACAAATGTGTGCATGTTTGTTGCTCGATATTCAGTCTCAAATCACAGCCTCTGAAAGTGCATGGCAGACTAAGTCGCAATCTGACATTTTACACATGGCCCAGTATTATGAAAATAGAGTGAACCAAGAGAAAGACAGGGTCGAGAGAAAAAAGGTAGATTTGAAAACAAGGGTGTTGTTGCAGCAAATAGCAAAAGGAGCACAGGGAGGGAATAATCAACAGCGAGGATAGTTTACCCCACAAAAAGGGACAATAAATATAAAACAGTGTGCATATTGTAAACAGGATGGTCACTGGAGGGCACAATGTCCGATCCTCCAGCATAGAGTGAATGGAACGCAAAATAGACGATCAAGAAAAGGCAGCAATAAAGTGCAAGGGCCAAATAGAAATCAATTTTCTCAGAACCAACAAGGTAAGGGCAACACGGGGAACCAAAATGGACAGCAGATAATAATGCAAACAGAAATGTTTTTGACAACGCCACACACACCTATTTTGCTGACGATTTCACATCTGATGATATTTTGTTTTGCTAGGACATGCCAATGCAGGGTCTGAAACCTACTCCTATCCCTGTAGACCAGAAGGGACCCTACGTAGAAATGAAAGTAGGGGATAGGGGACACTCAATTTTGGTGGACACGGGAGCACAAAAATGCTCTATTGGCCATGCAAAGTTTTCAGGTATACCCCTGTCAGGTCAACAAAATATATCAGTAGGGTTCTCTCGTACCCCAGTAGTAAGTCCGGTCTCTAAACCGGTGGAGATTTCTTTGGGTCCTTTCACTGACTCAAGTCCCTTTTTATTGACAACCAAGTGCTGTGAAAATCTGCTGGGATTGAATTTGTTGAAAGCATTGCACTCAGTGATCTAATACTCTCCAGAGGGAGTGTACTTGACCATTTCTCCCCAGCAGAATTCCACCTCATAGTTCATGGCTTTAAGTTTACCCAGTGAGTTGCACCAAGTACCTACACATTTATGGGCAGAACATGATAATGAAGTAGGAATTCTGGATGTATCCCACAATATAAAGTTTCAGTTGATGGTGTGCCGGCACTTAACAGTATTGTCTCTGATTTAATACACCAAGGTGTGATAGAAGAAACCCTTGGTAGCACATGTAATAGCCCAATTTTACCTGTTTTTAAGAAAGGTGACAATCGTTTTGTTATTGATCTTCGCGGGATTAACAAGGTAGCACCACAGTTTCCAATTGTTCCTGACATCACTAACATTCTCACTATGATTCCAGCAATGGCTACACATTTTCAGTAATTGATCTGAAAAAAAACATTTTTCAGCATCCCCATACATCCATATAGCCAATACTTTTTTGCATTTTCCCTTGGTGGACGCTCTGTTACTTTCATTAGAATAATGGAAGGGTACACTGAGAGTCCTAGCATATACAGTAGGGCACTCAAGGAACAACTAGACATGCTGGAATTACCTTCCACTTGCACACTTGTGCAGTACATTGATGACTTACTCATTGCTGCAGATTCAGAAAGCGCTTGCAAAGAGGGTACTATTTTGTTACTGAAACATTTAGCTGTTAATGGTCATACGGCTTCTTTAAAGAAATTCCAATATTATTAACAGGAGGTCGCCTATTTAGTTCATCTCCTGTCAAAGGAGGGTAGGCCCCTTGCATCTGAAAGAATACAAAGCATCTCTGACATGGCGATACCAAGTACTCAGAAAGAAGTTAGGGCGTTTATTGGAATGGCTTCCTATTGCAGGCAATGGATTCCAAATGTTCACTTTTGATTAAACCTTTGTTGACATTGACAAGGAAAGATGTACCATTACCTCTACCTTGGAATACAGAATGTCAGGATGCTTTTGATCTGCTCAAAACAGCTTTGTGCTCCACACCAGTATTGGGCACACCAAACTATAAACAGGAGTTTATGTTATTTGTGCATGAGAGAGAAGGATGTTCTTTGGCTGTTTTGACACAGGAACATGGGGGAAGGAACAGGCCATGCAGCTATTTTTCCTCCAAGTTAGACCCTGTTGCATGCGCTTTGCCAAAATATCTCAGGGCTGCAGCTGCATCCGCAGTAAAACAATGTGAAGGTATGGCTTTGGGTCGTCATTCCTTAACTGTAATGGTGCCTCACTCAGTAGATATACTACTGAATAGAACACAAACTCAGCATCTCACATCTGCCCAGCTCATTAGATATGAGCTCATTCTATTTGCACCTCACATCAAAATTAAGAGATGCTGCTCTTTGAATCTGGCTGAACTTGTACCTCCTCTAAATGAGGACAGGATTAATGATTCGACCCACAATTGTCTTTATGTCACTGAACAAGACAAATAAAGGCAGAATTGATTTAAGTGACACACCGTTGCCAGCCCCGGATGGAAAATTATTTTGTGATGGTTCACGTTTTAAACTTCCAGATGGCATTTCTACCACCATTTATGCAATTAGCACCTTAGAAAAAGTTATTGAAAGTAGGAAAATTCCTCACAAGTCTGCTCAAGCTGCAGAAATAATTGCTTTGACTAGAGCTTGTGAGATATCACACTTGGAGTAAATATTTATACTGATAGTCAGTACGCCTTTGGAGTAGCTCACAACTTTGGGAGGCTATGAGCCGAGAGGGGATTTTTAACTTCTCAGGGTACACAAATTCAGCATGGTCCTTTGATAGTGCAATTTTTATCAGCACTGGCTCTGCCTAAACAACAAGCCATAATGAAATGCACAGTACACCAGAGAGTCACTGATGATATTGTGAAGGGAATGCATTTGCAGACAAGATAGCCAAACAAACTGCCACCGATACACAGCCCAGAATGTATGTGTTAGATTCTGCTAAATGGGATGATGGAAGAAGGGACTAGTAGCGTAAAAGAAATTCAGGTCGAATCCACAGTAGAAGAAATTGAACAATGGGTGTCTGGTCCAGCAGGGTTGGATAATGAGGGTTGTTGGGTTGATCACGAAAAGCAGAGATGGATGCTGCTCAACACTTATGTAACAGCTGTAGTTACTATGGCACATGGGCCAGCACACATCAGTGCCAGAAACATTGGTAAACATCTAGACCCAGTATGGAACAATGATAATATTCCCAAAATTGCAGAATGACTAATTCAGAACCGTATGATTTGTCCACAACACAACATTGTACACGAACACCAGCACCTAAGGGTAGTTTTGGACCTCCTTCCATGCCATTTGAAGGGATCCATTTTGACTTCATAGAGATGGAGTGATGCCAAAATTACAAGTATGTGTTAGTAGTGATATGCACCTTTTGTAAATGGGTTAAGGCTTTCCCACTGAAGGACAATACTGCCTTGTCCACTGCAAAGGTCATGTTAAAGGAGGACTTCCCAAGATTTGGGTTACCCAGAGTAATTTGGTCTGATAATGGACTTCATTTATAGCGGCTATCATATTACAGGTATGGGAGGCGATACAGATTGATAAGAAATATTCTTGTAGGCATCCTCAGAGTGCTGGGCTTATTGAACTCCATAACTGCACCCTCAAGAACAAGTTAACAAAGGTGTGTGCACACAGCAAACTGAAATGGCCCAGTGCTTTACCCTTAGCTCTATTATCCATGAGAACCACTGCACAGGCAAAATCGGACTTTCTCCTTATGAGATCATCATGGGGAGACCTGCTAATGTATGGAATGCACCTAGACCTAAAAAGTTGAAGGACATTGAACATCCACTATTGTCTGATTATTCTGACCAATTGACTCAAAACCTGTGTTTGATTACCCATCAGGTTCACGCAGCTTTGCCCGAGAAATACGTGAATCCTGGTCACTGCATCTGACTTGGGGACTGCGCCCTAATTAAGGACTTTGAAAGAAAAACCTGCCTTGCTGCTCACTGGAAAGGTCCTTATCTGGTGCTACTGGCTACTCAGACGGATGTTCGAGCTGCGGGAAAGAAGCACTGGATCCATGCAGCACATCTAAAACGAGTGCCTTTACCTTTGCCCTATGACAAATGGGAGAAGGAGGAAAATAAAGATCTTGGAACCAAAAGCGTGCCTTTCAGCGATGGCACCTGTCCTGATCCTCATCCTTATTCTGATCCTAACGCTAAGCAATCTGATTGTCAAACACTTTCACCACTTTTTTCACTTTCTTCAGATATTGACGACTCTTTGTTCAAGGATCACTCTGTGCCAGGAATAACCAGGTACAATCTTCGACCACGGAATTAGAGGATGACATTTGATAGTTAGGAAAGTGTGATGAGAATACCGCACCCACAAGAAACCATTGAATGCTCCCTCTCATCCTCCCAAAGATGCAGAAATGCTGTGTTTTGGAGCAACAGGGGAGGCTAGGAAGAGAAGAATAGAACATTTATCCATTTATCGAACGTACAAGTAAGATTGGCCATGTGGTCAGGTGCCATCAACGGATTAACTTATAAAGCCTATTCAGTGAGGCTTCTTAACAGACACTGTAAACTATGCCTCTGTTTGGGGCACGTAAAAATGAGGACAGGAACAATATTGCAGATGGAAAATACAAATCAAAAAGTCCATGGTCCAATAGAGATAAATGCATAATCATGATTATCGTAGCATCTATTATGCTTGTACTGATACCTGTGCTATGAGTCTTAGAAAGCTCTCATCCGCTAAGCACCATGTTGACTACAGATAGTTCCACTACCTTGTCTCCTCTTTATGTACACTCAAAAACAACACCCGCATATGTATCATGTATGATACACATGCAATCCTGAAAAAAACAAATTGTTATGTATGTCCTCACCTACCACAACACGGTGAGAGAGGTTTAGGTTGGTACATCTATCCAATCCCATTGTCAACTGCTTGTTATGCTATGTTTAGAGCCCTACTTTTTGGAAGATGGAATGATAGTACTACTGGTAACTTTGATGGAACCAACATTGATGAATTTTATCAAAAGGTATTACTGCCTCTAGGATGTTCTGTCTTTGCAAATAAGAGCTTAACTAATATTGCCTCTACCAAAAATACAGATAAGAGATCTCAACCTTACCAATCCATGATATCATTTAGAATGTCACCAGTAGGTAATAGGGAAGCAACTCCACCATCCTATACTATCAACCATGAACCTGACACAGTACCCTTCTGTTTAAAGAAAGAATGTTCTCTGGTAAATGAGACAACACCCTTATACATTGGGGGTCCATTTATTTTGTCTGTGGGAAGCAAGAATATCCATGGTACCCAAAGATTGGCAAGGAACATGTTACTTAGGAATACTATTGCCTGGGGTTTACTTAACTTCCACTGCAGACATATTGCAATGTCACTCTAGGATGGGGATCGAAGATGATACACCTCTCCAAATATTAGGGGATGTAGCAAAATCTATGATTCCATTTTGGGGACAGGTAATTAACTCTCAAGATATTCGAAGTTTGGCCAGGGTATTAGAGAAAACTATCAATGAAACTACTGACATAATGTGCAATATGACTTTAGAATCAAAAGCCATCAGATTTGCCACTCTACAGAACAGAATGGATTTACATGTCCTTTTGGCTGAGTGTGGTGATGTATGGAAATTGGTCGGGTCAGCATGTTGCATTTTCATACCTACAATATTCCAAGCAATCAACAGGTTACATATATTGCGTACTGAAGTTCACTTTCATGAAGGGGATTGGAACATTAGAAATTGGGCCTGGAACATACTTAGAACCTGGGGCGTGGAAATGATTCTTAGCACTAGCTGTTATAATTGGGATAATGAAAATGCAACATGCCCATCCGACCAATTTGCATACACCACCATGATCAGCCAGAAGGATTTCTAAAGCCTCGGGAGGATAGCTCAGGGGGCAACGTGCTCGCCTTGGAAGCAATACGACACAGAGCGACACAGGTTCAAATCCCGAGGTCCGCACTCAGAAACCTCTGGGTATTAAGTGTGTTATAAATAACCTATCATATCATATCATAATTATGTTTTGATTGCTGTTATACATCGCTAATAAAACTAAGATCTGGTCCTCCTGTAAATATGACCAATGCCTTGATCATTGCTATAAAAAAGTTTATAGAGATCAATATATATGACAGTGATGTCTCTGGTTGTTCCGATGATGATGATACATGGTCATATGATAGTAACAATGTGTTCGCTTAGGTCAAAAGGAAGGTTTTGTAGAAAAATGTAGAAATTAGACAATGTATGACTATTGATATGTGTGATACTGTTACATGTGTGATTTCAATATGTTAGCTAGGCTAAAACGCAGAGTTTGTGAAAATGCATTTCATTAACATGTCATTAGAATTAGCCTAGCTGCACACATTGAACTATGGGCTATGTCACTATGGGCTATTTCAGTTTTGCCTTCTCTCCTCTGTCATGGTCTGTGAAAATAATGCTCACAGACCACCCTGAGAGTCCATAATATGCTTCACTAATGGAATGTAGCTACAAGCCGTGAACACACAGACAGGAATGAAGATATGAGTTGTTCTGGTGTTCCTGGCTCCTTAATGTGCAAAGCTAATTCTGTATGCTCCTGTGAACTTGTGAACAGAGGAAACAAGTCAACTGCTCTGTATAAATCTTGGGAAAAGGAATGCTGAGAACCAAAGAACTGGAGAGTGTTTATCTTAGGGAAGGGAGTCCCAAGAACAAAGTGTTGTATGAACTTGATTACATTTGAACATGGGGAAGGGAAATCCAAGACCCTCTTTTGATGAGAACTGTGATGCCTGTGAACCTATAAAAGGTAATTTCAGAACCTGATCAAATTCCTTGAAACAAAGTTACAATGTTACAATATAACTGTATTAAATGTGAGACAGATAACTCTAGATGAACTTACATTTCCAGTGGCTGCACATTTATATTTGGTTAAAAACATTTCCCCACTCGATTCTGTTGTAGTTGTGAGGACAGGCATATGATTTGTCACAGACAGATGTTTGGTTTGGACTTGTGAACACAGACATTCCTTAGATTTCTTTAGGCAGGGAAGCTCCCACCATAGAGCATAGGGTTAGTTATGTGTTAGACCATGCTGATGATCATAATTAATTATTTGTTTAGAAATATATATATCTGTTGTCTGTGTCATCTTCTCTTGATATCTTTTATATCTCACAATACAAAAACCTGCATTAGAATAGCATTCAATTCCTGTTTCATTTCTAAATCTACAATGGGTGTATGCCATAGTTGATTGAATTTCCAAATCCGATAGATTCTCTTGTTTTTAAGTCTTAAGAGGAATTATTTTATTTGAATGAAAATTCAGGTGAGGAAAATATAGTACACATAACCTATTATTTTCTTCAATGCAAGAAATGTCAGATGTCACTTTTCTTTCATCAACGTTTATAACAAATAAACATAATTTTTTTCATACCTGATGGAGCTTCGTATGACATTCCTTCTTTGAACACTGTATGACCAATATCAATAAGTGATCTTTCTAAAGTCAACGCTTGTGGAGATTTATTCATAGTAATTGCATATGCAAAGCACAATGGAAATTGTGCTTGTTTCAAAAAGATATCCTTAAAAAGCATGAAACGTGCAGGGGTCAGAGAAATTAAATACCTTTCTTCTACATAATCAAACTTTACTTTAATATGTTCAATATTTGTATGAGAGGAAAAATGTGAAATGCAATTACTCTTCCAATTGCTCCATTGACTAGACCAATTTCTATATTCAGGTTCCTCTTTAACATTACTTGTGTTGATGCACAGTTTTAAAACTGCTTCTAGATGAGCTGTTTTAGAAATTGAATTCTCTAGTTGAACTAATCAAGTGTTTGCTCGTTTACCTAACTCTAATGGCATAATATGGCTTTTTAGAACGTCACATGATTTTATATCTACAATATTTTGCTTCTCAGACAGAAGCATTGTATAGTTGCACTTGTTACACTCTGCATGTGTACACGTTAAAGCAACACAAGACATTTTTATTTCCTGAAGAGTCAACATGACATCTGATGCAGTGTAAGCTGCATGAAACATGTTAGAAATCAGTCTTCCCTTTAAGACTGCTTTTACATTCTCCTCAAGAAAACCTATATTAAACGTTTATGCCTACTCTAAATCTGCAGATTGCCTATTAATGGTATGTTATTGGTATTCAAAAGAATTCCAAAGGTTAAAATTAACAATACTCCCTATAGTGTGTTGACCAGCCTTAAGCGGCAGCATCTTGAAAATTGGGTCACCTTTCACTGGAGTTAATTGTAGCAAGTCTCCAAAAATAAGTACATGTTTACCTCCAAACAAAACTTTGCAGTTAGTCTTCACAACCTCTTGCATTCACAAGTGATTGATAGCTAGCATCAAGTGAGACACCATGCTTACTTCATCTACAATCAATATATTTAATTTTCTTAGAACTGTTCCTACTTCTTGTGCTGCACTTGATACAAGTTTTCAATACTCTACTTTGTTGTCATGCCCCATTGGTAGCATCAACAGTCGATGTAAAGTAACACCTCCTACATTGAATGATGCTAAACCTGTTGGAACAGTTACACTACATGACCAAGAGCAATTAGTTAAATATTGGATCATAGCTCTTAATGCACGAATTAAAAAAGATTGACCTTTTCCTGCTTGTCTACCAAAATACCTCAACAGTGGTTTGTATTGGACACAAGAACATTCATGCTTGCATTGCTGTAAACCGTGATTGTATAATAAACTTCTCTGTGTGCTATATTAAGTTTACTATTTCATCATAATTTGAATATGCAACTTTACTATTGTTGCATTGCACTTTCTACTTCTTCCATTGCAAGCTCAACATAAGTTTGAATAATTGGCTCACCAAGCACATTTTGACTTCCTGGTACAGAATCTTGACTGCCCTCAGGAGTATCTTTTGCTTTTTTCAGCTGCCAAAAGTTTTTTCTTGACTTACTTCTTTCTCCAGTAACTCCAGTACTGCTCAAATTTTGGTTATCGAATTAAGCTTTTTTGAGTACAATATGATTCTTCAAAAGTGTCAAAACTTCCAAGCAAATCACTCTCTGCACACCATGGGAAGAACTTCAAAAGAAAAAAAATGAAATAATTCCTTTTTCACTGCAGTTTGGCAAGACAGTTTCATGTGATTGATTAGACTTGCCTTTTCATGTATCACTAGACAACCAGTGAATCCATGCACTTCAAGCCATCCTCTGGAACTGTTGGCTTCAATATTTCGAAATGAGTAGCATTCTGCTACTTCATATAAACAAAGATCACCCCACTCTAAAGATGGATTTGGATAATATATATCAATCAAGTTGCTTTTCAGAATCTCTGTACTGTCAGGTACTGTTTCAGCTTATTGTTGAATTTCACTCAAAGGCTTCAGTACCTGATTTCTAGTCGTAGCGGAGCTAAGACTTAACCAAAGTACATTAATGCTACGTCCATACAGAGGAAAACTAGTAAGCCGATCTGCAGCTTTGTAGCTACCACACTCTATATGTGGGAGCATCGTCAGACCAAAGCAGAAGCTAAGACGTTTCTGACTAAGACTTTTATCTGCTGATAAGTCTGCCCATACTTCAGCTGCATTGCTCTTTTCAGCTTTTGTCATGTATGATGTAACATAAAAGCAAAAGTTGTTGTACCATCACTAATATACTGTACATCAGTATTTTCATTCCAAAGATGAGCAATGACAGGATTGTAATCATTATTAAAATGGCATTCCTAATCTCTTTTTAAATGGTAGGTATTTCTCAGTGATTTACCAGTAACATGGTGTTGGTCAGATGACATCAAACTGCTTGCTTAATCAACTGGTGTCACAAAGCTTGGAAAGACAAATCTGCACTGAATGTAGTACTTGTCTTTACTTTTGTATTTTCTCTGACATTACTTCCCCATGAGTTCCTTTGAAATCTTTCTACCTTGTTCCGTAGATCAGCATTCATGCTGAGCAGGAATGGAACAAGTAACATATTAATCTATAAACTCTATCACACAGCCATCAATGTATTTACCAAACTGACAAGTATCTTTAATCCACACACAACAGCATATGTATATGTGGAGCACCATGTGCCTGGTACTCTTTCCTCCAAAAGAAATGTTCCACAGCGCCTAGTGGACCATTTTCTTTATTACATGTAAAGTGTAACATGGCTAAAAATCTGTGATGAAAGAACCGTGATACACATGCAGGGTCCATCAAACACAATTGTTTTTCTATCCAAGTACAATGGAAAACTACATGGAATGGCTAGACGAAAATGATCCTACAGAGGAGGAAATTAAAAAGGAAGATGCTCAAGAGAAGAAACCAGAAGAAACTATGCAACATTCAGGATTTCAAAATTCCACTCTTCATATTTATGTAAAATGAGACTCACAATAATATTTCAAGTAACACATATCAGTCACCAAAGAGATATAGATTACCTAACTTCTTTAAATGTCTGTGCAACCGACAAAAATATTTTAAGTGTATTATATGCACTTTCCAGCCGTCGGCCGGACATTCTGCACTACTAACACCCCCTCCAAGGGTTAAACTACAAAAAAATGTACTTTTTGACTCACACCTGGACTTGCCATTAGGCTCAGCGTGCCACCCCTCCTATGTCCTCATTACCTTGTACGCTCCTCAAAACCCATATTACATGAGGCCCAAGTACCTTAACGATAGCCGATGCACTGCTCTTACTGCACCTTATCGTCTGTTCTCTTCCCACTAAGCACCCTCATAGCCACAGAGACACCATTATCCCTCCTACCTGTATACAATATACCCACCCTTGATATGATCTGCAACTCCGCCCTACCTCTCTTTTTCACTTAGACATGTACAACCCATGAAAATTGTTTTAGACACTGTTTGTAACTAGTGGACTGTTATCCACCTGTGACCAACCTACCTCTTTGCTGAGCATTTCTTGCCCATATTTGAAAATCGAACCTAGGCACTGTCTGTAAGTGATGTGTAAATCGAATCTAGGCACTGCTTGTATACTTTGTTTAGGTTCACCTGTGACCTACCTACCTTTACTGGACATTTCTTGCCCATATTTGAAAATCAAATCTAGGCACTGCATGTAAGTGATGTGTAAATCGAATCTAGACACTGCTTCTATGCTTTATTTAGGTTTACCCACCTGTGACCTACCTGCCTTTACTGAGCATTTCTTGCCCATATTTGAAAATCAAATCTAGGCACTGTCTGTAAGTGATATGTAAATCGAATCTAGGCACTGCTTGTATACTTTATTTAGGTTTACTGACCTGTGACCTACCTACCTTTACTGAGCATCTCTTGCCCATATTTTGAAAATTGAATCTAGGCACTCTCTGTAAGTGTTTCGCGCCTGTCCGCAACAACCGCACCTACCTGCCATTACCCAGCATTTTAGCACATATCCATACCACAATACGAGTAAAGTATTGACATACCTGCTGCACTCCAATATCACCACAGATTATCCAGAAACATTAAGAATGCTTAATTCCATGCCTGGTCTCTAACACTGTAAAGCCCACATAGACTATCCTTGTCAAGTCGACCGAGCTGACATCCCACAGCCTCCCAAGTCTATCTACACTGACCTGCTCCTACACAAGCTACACAGTCACACCGATTTCCCCTGCCATACACCAGCTGCACACCAGTGACTCTCCCCATCATGCTGCCAAAGACATCACACACCACTCACAGCAAACACTCACACACCCGCTCTTTCATTGCCACACTCCTCCTAGCCATCCTAATAACATTTGTTTTAGACATCACAATAAGGGTCCCTATACTTCCTCACCTACACCCGGCACATCACACTGATTGCTGCGCAATGAACTCACATCTCCCAGACACCTTCCATGTTCAACCCCACCTCGCACTTCAAGAAACTCTAGACTAGGCTCCCGTATTGCACCGCCACTCAACGCAAATTGCTGCAAAGGCGCTGCTCCACTCTCATCATCCTTCCAACCCTCCTCAGCACCACCACACACTAAAACTCACAGTACCGCACAGAACGATAAGTACATATTATCACATCCCAAAATAAAAAAAACAATATCGCATAATACCCACCTCTCAAATGTGCACTGCTGAACTAACGTTCCCTACCCGCACATGCCTTACAGATAAATTACCTACTATCCACCCATAATCTTGACCTACTAAGCATCACCGAAACCTGGCTCAATGATGCCTCCCGCCCAGCTATCTCACTAGCCCTAACCTCAGGCTATGCTATACTGAGACACGACAGACCTGACAGAATTGGAGGCAGAGTCGCCCTTTTCTATAAAGATTCACTCTCCATTAGGCTATCAGACCCTAGTACGTGGGGTGGAAATGCCAACGTCCTCTCAGCCAAGCTTATGCTCTCTCCCAACAATGCAATCAATATCCACATCCTGTATAGGCCTCCTGGACCCCTAGCTGACTTCCAAGACCACCTCTCCTACCGATTTAGCAACAACATCAAGAAATCCTCTAAAATCCTTCTACTAGGAGATCTAAACCTAGGATACAATGACCCTAAAGATGAATCCTCCACAAACCTAGCTACAGAACTAGCAGACCTAGGATTCTCTCAAGGAGTACACGCTCTCACTCACTCTTACAGCTATACCCTTAACTGGGTCATGGATCACAACTGTGCATCCAACATCACCTCAAACACTGCCTATCCATGGACAGAAAACACCTGCATTGAATTCCTCATCCCTACCACCGCTAGTCCCATAGTTCTCACCCACGAGCCACCAGCCATAACAAGAAGCTCAAAAAAACTTACCGCAGACAACCTCCGACCCTACCTTAACAACCCTTGCTTAGCACCTCCTTTCTCTCAGGATCCTAATGTGCTATCAGCCATCTTCAACTATACTCTTACAAATGCCATAAACACAACAGCCCCACTTGAAAGGAAGAAAAAAAAATTGTTTCATTGTAACTCCTGGTTCTCGGACGAACTACAAACGCTCCGCACACAAAAACGTCAGTTACAAAAAAACTGGCAAGCAGAACCAAGTGACTTAAATAAGAACCTTTTCAAACAGATAGCTCTACAATATAAAAAAAGCTGTCATCACAGCAAAAACGAACTCTCTTAATGAGAGGATATCCAACGCTATCTTGCAAGCTAAAGAGATATTCAAAATCTTTAACGAATTAGTCACACCACCGGCGAGCTCAGATGAGATAATTAAAGACAAGGCATGGTGCACCAGCATCCAGTCCGCAATGCTCAATAAAATAGAGGTCCTCCAAAAAAAAAAAAACAACCACTGCAAAGCCCTCCCTAACCAAAAGACTAACCCTCTAACACAAGCCAAAAGTAGTAAACCCAAACTGCCCAATTCACCTTCAGAGACATTACCGAATCTGAGGTCCTTGAACTCATCAAACACCTCAAACCATCACTCTGCAAAGGAGACATTTTCCCCCCTAAAATTATCAAGGAATGTGCTAATGATCTTGCCCCTCTGATTACTGCCTTCATTAATGCTTCATTCAAATCAGGCTCCGTACCAACAGTCTCAAAGAAGCCTGGGTACGCCCCCTCCTAAAAAAGCGCCACTTGACCCGGCTCAGTCCAACGACTACAGGCCTATAACGACTGTGCCGTTCCTCCTAAAAATCTTGGATAAGGCAGCTCATAACCAGATCCAATCATAAATAGCAGCCAACTCCATATTGGGTAAAAGGCAATCTGGTTTCTGTGTCGGGCATGGAACAGAATCCGCCTTACTAGACCTAAAAAATCAAATCTGCCAGATCATGGACAAAGGTAAACCTGCCCTGCTCTTCCTTCTCGAACTATCAGCAGCTTTTGATCTGGTAGATCACAAAACACTAACTACCCATCTCATTAAGGCAGCTCAGTTCTCTAAACACGCAGCTTCTTGGATTACATCCTTCCTTGAAGGCAGAGCCATGAAGGTCTTCTACAACATAGCAAACGCCGACCCTACAACCATCAATTGCGGTGTTCCCCAAGGATCATGTACAGCTCCCACCTTGTATAACCTCTTCACCAAACACCTCTTCGACCTACTTGACTCATTGGGTGTAGCATATACCAACTATGCTGACGACACCCAAGTACTCCTACCACTATCTGGCTCCTATCACCAAGACGCCACAGCCTTAGACGATATCTATGCTACCATCCAAGCTTGGATGGCTGTCAATGGCCTTTGTCGCAATGGGGACAAGACTGAAATCCTTATCCTCAGACAGAAAAACACTATAACAAAGCTAAATCCCCAATACGCCAACTTTAACGTAGACAACTCCACCATCACTGTATCCTCATTGGGCAAGAATCTAGGTGTTCACATAGATGCGAATTTATCTATGAACAAACAAGTTAGTGCCATAGCCTCTGCGTCAGCCTACAGCACCAAACTTATCAATGCCATTAAACCCTACCTATCCGCACCGCTTTGCAATATCCAGAGCAACAATAGGCACCAAACCCAATTATTGCAATGCGCTCCTGGCTGACACCTCTTTCAAGATTACAGATTACAAACTACACAAAACAATGCCCTAAGAGCCGCAGTGAGCATCCCCAGAAGAGACCACATATCCCAAGCCAGACAAGCTGCACATTGGTCAGTTCAAAGACCGTATTACTCTCAAAATTCTCACTATCACACACAGATGCATCAACAACAGAGCTCCCACATATCCAGCTGAAGCTCTATCAAGAGCCGTCTCATCACGCCCTAACAGAACTCAGTACACCAACCAGCTACACATACTACGTATCAGGAAAGGAAAAGCTGGGGTGCCAGGCTTCACATACATTGCACCTAAATTATGGTACTCACTCCCTGTCTCCCTTAGTGCTGAGGCATCCATCTCTGCGTTCCGCAAAAACCTCAAGACCACTCTCCTGAACTAACGCTGCTACCACGTCCACTGGTCCTAATACTTATATTGTAATATAAATGTAATATAAATAGAATGTAATCTATGTACATATATTGTATCCTATCTCAAAATTCACTCGACAAATGTAATTTTATTTTATACAAACTGCTCAATATATGTAACAAATGTTCTACGTGATGTTTCTGTAACAAGTGCCACGATGCCTCTGGACTGTTGTGCACTATATAAATACGAATAAAACAAACAAAAAAACAATATATTTTCAATTGTTTACAGATGAAGAAGTCATTCAAGTATCATGATGAATTAAACAAAAAGCACCACAAGAAAAATCCACAAACCAATCATGGATACCTTGAAAGAAATAAAAGAACTATTAATTAATGTTCAATAAGAAGTAGAATCAATGAAAAAGGACATTAAAATCTTAAGGCATATCATGGACAGTAATAATCTGATAAAGTGGTCTAGTGAAGAAGATGTAACATCTGTTCCAAGTAAAAGAAAAATAAATCCCACAACCACATCCCCACCAAAAATACCTGTTTTTAACTTTGTTTGCATACTTATTGAACTTTTTAAAGTATGTACACTTATTTTATGTTAAAGATTATTTATACTGTGCACTCTCACCACCAGAGTGTTCCCCTGGTGCTCTGGTGGGTCTGAAATGCAAGAGGGTAGGGTAAGTTAGAAGGACTGAGAGGGAGAAAATAGCAAGAGAGCTGTGATGTGTTGTTAGCAGCTTCAGTTTGGTATATACAGCTTGCTGAGCTTAGGTGGGTTTTTCAGTTGGTAGCCTTCATCTGCTGTTGAGCGAGGCTATGTGTGGTTTGTTTTGTTGTTGCACTGTAGTGACGGGTGTGAAGTTTCTTGTGCTTCAGAGGTAAGGTTGTGCTTAGTTCAGAGTTTCAGAGGTGTACGCTGAGGGGTGAGTTGTTTTATTAGTAGGGTTGTTTGGTGGCATCACTTTCTAGATGGGGTGCATGCTGATATCCACAAATCCATTTAGATGTGATGCATGGTAATATTCACAAATCTGTCTAGATGTGTCTCAAGGCTACTCTTCCCAGTTATGTCTAGATGGGAAGATAGCTAATATTCACAATTCTGTCTGGATGTAATGCAAATGAATCTTCATTATTCTGTCTAGATGTGACACAGGCTAATCTACACAGTACTGTTTACATGTGATGAAAGTTAATATTCACAATTATGCCTAGATGTGACACAGGCTAATATTCACTATTCTGTCTAGATATGATGCAAGCCAATCCAATATTCACAATTATGTTTAGATGTGACACAGGCTAATCTTCACAGTTCTGCCTACATGTGACACAATCTAATATTCACAATTCTGTCTAGATGTGATGCAAGCTAATATTCTCAATTCTGTCTAGATGTGACAAAAGCTAATATTCACAATTCTGTCTAGATGTGACACAGGCTAATCTTCACAGTTCTGTATGGATGTGACACAATCTAATATTCACAATTCTACCCCATCCATAACTGCCCAAAATGTAAACTGTGGCTGACTAACCCAGTAGGCTTCATGCAAAGTATCGTAATCTTACACATTGAAGCTAGAATCAGAAGGATATTTAAAAAATTGGGGTAAATCCTGACTATAAGCAACAATTATGCTGAGTGCCTGGGTAGTAGGATATTGGGTAATGAACTGGGTGGGGTAGTTATTGACTGTACCCTTACCTGCACATGTTTACCTTATCATTCACTGCTGGTTGATGGCTGCAGGCTTCCCAGGCGAACACGGGCAAACTGTTAGTCAAAATACCACCTGGAAAATTATTTTGTTGAACACCTGATCTTTTGTTCAACACGACATTGAATTGGAAGATTTTATTAATGAAACAAACATGGATCTATTAGTGCTAACTGAAACACGGATTAACAATGCAACAGCTCATGCTGCTTCATTGCCTACTCCTGTGGGTTATAGCATTCTTAGAGCCGATATTATAGCGTCCAGAGGGGGTGTGTAGCCCTTGTATTCTTGATTAGTTCAAACTATTGATTGTAGACAGTTGTCAGACTCTATTGGCTAAACTTAGTGTCAACTATATTACCTCAGTCAGTATTCTGACCTTATACAGACACATCTCTACCTACCCCAAAGTTTGAAGAACAATTGTTAGCTCTGCTCTCTGATAGAATGAAATCTACCACCCATTTTCTGCCGGGTGATTTTAATAATTAGATATTCAACAAAGCAGACCCCCTTTCCGAGTTGTATTAGATTTTTTGAAAGCCTTGGGATTTTAACAATATGTTAAGACTGCTAAACACGTGAATGGAAATATTTTGGATTGGGTAATGTTCAATAGTCTTGAAGTTTCCGTGATGTCTATTGATGGGACCATCATTGGGTTTCCTTTGATATGTTAGCAAGTGCAGTATCTTGGGTGGATTCTAACCCTACAATTCTAAAGGATGTAAGAAATCTGAAAACACTCACTCAAAGAGCTATTGGCCCACTAGTTTCTTCAGGATTGTCAAGGATTCATACAAGCACCGATGCTAAGGATACCATAAGGATACCACAGGATCTGTCCAGCAGGCCTTGGGCAAGGCAATTAACATACTTGTGGTGTCTGGTGTGAAGTCCATTAAAACTGAAACCAGTAAGAACACATGGTTTAATGATGTAATCATTAAATATAGGAAGTTAAAGATAATTGGAAAGATTGTGGTGCAAGAACCTTTTCTCTGAATCCTTGTTTGCTTATAGAAAATCAGTGAATGACTACAAGCAGCCTATCCTTGCTTCTAAAAGGTTGGCCTATAAGGAGTGAATATTCAATGCTAAATCAAGTCATAGGGAGTTGTTTGTAATTCCCCAAGAGCTGGAGGCAAAAACAGATCACAAAACATCAAGTGTTACGAAAGATTTCTCTTGACAGCACCTTTCCCTCCATTTTAATAGACCCCCAAACCTGTTTCTTTTATTTTTGAGTCTCACCTGCTCTTTTTGCAGTGCAGTGAAGCCTTTAGCTTCTTTATACTGGTTTTTGCTCATTTGTCATGCCGATACTGACATGTCCTTCAGGCTGCCAGTACTGGGAAACATTGTTTCCCTTAGTCTTGTTACATTATCACTTTTGGTAAAGTTATCATTGTACAATGCACCTTACAGTGCAGTGCAATAGGGTACAGTTTTTGTTTTACCCTAGACTAACTCTCAGAGGATTTTGCCTACTGTATGTGTGCCTAAGGGAGAACCTGGTGGCAGCACTCACTTTATGCTATTTTTTGGTGTATTTTAGTTTAGCTTTTGCCTTACCGTGTTTGGCTACATACTATGGCTAGTGTCCAAGCATGGCCGTGCCACAAGGTTTTTCATTTGTCCCTCAGCCATCTTTCCACTAACCCTTCTTCCTGACCTGTGAGGACAGGAAAATCCTTATATTGACTTCCAGTGCACGGAAAAGCCAGGGGTTTTCGCCGGCTACTGCAGGGACATGTGTGTTTAATTGCCCTGGTCCCCCCACTTGTTGATGTAATACATACACGTGGAGCTGTCCATCTGAAATACAGACAGCTCTGTTCATTTCCAGCGGCAGGAATGCCCTCAGTGCTAACTGTATTGCCTTCAGTTCTAGCACAAATATGTGGCTGTCTCGGTCAATGCATGTCCATAGGCCATGGATAGAGTGGCTGCCCAGGGTGGACCGCCAGCCCTCCAGTGAAGAATTGGTTGTGATGGTCATTGATGGCATTGGCTGCAGAACTGGCATACCTAAAGAGAGGTTGCTCTCCTGCTTTCACCATAAAAATTCTTGGCGGAAGTATGGTGACTGATGGACTGAGAGTGTGTCTTTTGGTTCCATGAACTTTTCTAGGTGTAACTGAATTCTCATCTTGAGCCTGCTAAATGGGACCGCTAATAGGCAAGCCACCATGATTCCTTACACGTGCTGTAACCACCATGGAGCTGAGGCTGGTGAAATTGTAGAAAAGAAAACAAGAAAAATATGGAAAGCTAAGTTACCAGGGTAAAAATCTGGTGCATGGGATTACTAGGGGAAAAGGCCTCAACCACTACCGGACTGAAAATCGGTCCGCTCCAGTCGCCACTGGGCAGAGTCAGCAGAGTGCACACTCCTGGTACCACGCCTCGGCACTCATCTAAATTTAAAGGGGAAAGGCTTTTTGACGTGAAAAAGTGTTCCTTTCCCATCCCTAGCGAGGGACGCCCTTTGCAGTAAGGGAAAGGGACGCAGGGGTAATGCATCAGATAGCTCATCGTCTAAGGTTTATAAAATGGGGCAGCACTATCTACGCTATATATAGGAAATCAGGAGTGTGGGGGGTATGACTTATGATCCTACAGTGATCAATGAGGTGTAACTATGAAAACATGTACACCAAATCTCTGAAGGGTATGCTTCCCAGATCATTACAGCATGCTTTGATTTCAATCTCACTTAAACAAGATAAATCTCCCACATCATTGGGCAGTTACAGACCTATACGCCTAACTGACAGTAAGATATTATCCAAGGTCTTGGCGTGTAGGTTGGAGGGGGTTTTACCTAGTCTTGTAAACCTGAACCAAACAAGCTTTGTTAAAGGAAGGCATTCATCAGAGATACCCCGCTTTTCCCTTTTTTCATTCTGGCTTTAGAACCACTTGCTACTGCTCTTAGGGAAGATGACATGATCAAGGGAGTTCATTTCAACAGAAGCTGTGATTGTATGCCGGCAACCTATTGCTGGTTGTAGTATCTCTCAGACTCCTGATGTCCATCCGCACCTGCGCATCCTCGGAATTGCTGTTTGAGGTGAGCATTCTGTGGACTGCCGGTCTGACTTTTCCCCTGTGAATTATGAAAAGGTGATTTCAGCCCCTCACCCGACAGGAAGCAGCTACAAAAGAGAGCGGGCTCACGCATCCACGCCCATGCATCCTCGGAAGTGCCCTCGAAGTGCTGTTTGGGTGAGCATTCTGCCAGACTGACTTTTCCCCCGTGATTTTTGAAAGGAGTGATTGTCCTTACTCTTAACATATGGACCTGCTGAAAGGTGCTAATGGAATTTGAAGCCTCTGGAATGCTTATTGCTGCAAGAGAATACACTTATTTTGTTTTGTTTATTTGCTTTTTAGTGATTTTGGCCCATTGCCCTCACCCAACAGGAAGCAGCTACAAAAGAGCAACCACGCGCATGCATCCTCGGAAGTGCCCTTAAGGTGCTGTTTGGCTGTTGCTACCAGTCGGGGGCCTGAGAAGGTATGGTGTATTGAGATTGTGTATGCTGGAATCCAAGTAGTGCGGCGCACGCTCATGTGCAGCATTATTTGTTGCACATGGCTAGCCACAGACCAGGTGATCCTTAGAAGCGGTGACATTTATGGTGTTGTAGTATCCCCTAACACTTGCTCGATCTCTCGAAGCAGAAGATACTCTACCCCTACACCATATTCAGTGAGGAGTATGGCCCGCACGACTGTGTCCCTCGGGGCAGACACACTATAAGAGGAGATTGTACTGAACGGTGATTTGGGTTTTAAAAACAGCAGCAGGGTTGATAATGGAAACCGATCCAGGGCTTGAATCTGCGCGCTTGCAACCATGGCGGGTGAGCCGTATGTTCGCATGAAAAACCATAAGTAAGCCTTGCACCCTTAATGAGTCTGCCAAGAGAGTCTCTAACATAATGAAGTTCTACCCTAAGAAAACAACAACCAGTGCGATTGCACTAAAGGCACTTGAGGAAGAGCTAGCTACACAGGAGCGTGTTGTAGATCTTACTGAAGCTATACCATGTTTGGATTCTAAGTTGCTTGACAATGTCTTGCATCCGCAACTCAAGCCGGTTCAAGAGTCAATGGAGCAGGCCTCTGGCTGTGGCTCGTTGTCACATACAATGCCTGTTAATGAAACGCCAGACTCTGCAAATATGATGCATACTAATTCAGGGGGTGGGCGCATGAATGATGCCATTCATTTTATTGATTGAATTGGTGCTACGGTAGTAGATAGTTCTATTGTTACCAATGCTGGATCATCTTATGTTGTGAACTATGCCAAGGCATCTGATCCTGAAAGAGGTTGTAGAGCTAAACCTTTGTGATACCAATGTGACAGCCGAACTGGATACTCTAGTAAGTGATACGGCGTCTTGCTCTCATGTAGCCTCGACTACCAAGACTGCATGTAATGAACATGATGCTAGCCCAGAACATCACATATTAGAGCACGTGTTAATGAAGGATACCTATGAGACAATAGGAGCTAATGTAGAAGTAAGCTGTATGAGTTCTGAACAGGGTGTAAGTTGGAATAGTTGGTTTAACTGTACAATTGATGATGAGGCTCATGGGGTCAGGGAGATTAATGAGGACATTATCTTGAGCGCATTGAGCATATCGTCCTCTGCGATGTTAAATGTTTTCAAAAATGTGTTGACACTTTTAGTAGCGCAATGTGAGAGCATGGAGAGGATCTTGATGTGCAATCAATGTTGTTACACAAAAGTATTAATAGAGGGAGAACACTTTTTAGTGATACTTGTACCAATACTAGTAGGAAAGCCGATAACCCCCTTAAGAGTTTTCATGATGTGGCAGTTCAAACTGCGTTAGCTGATGTAAAGAATTCTAACAATAAAAGCGGATTAAGACAGATGTCCCATAAAAAGGGTGACAAACCCAAAAAAAAATAAAAAATAAAGTTTCACAAGCATTTAAGTATATTTCGAAAGGTCTGCCAAAAGCCTCCAATGGCTGTGTAGTACACCTGGACTCTAATGTGTCTGAAACCACAGTTGAATTGAGGAGTGCACGAGAGTGCTGTGCTGCACCCGCAGTCCATTGTTCTGAAGAACTGCATTGTTCACGTTCACTCACCAAGGACTGCACCCTGCAGCACTGGGAACATTAAAAGGTATGGTGTGAATGACATTTGGAACTACTTAAATGAAGCTGGAGATGATGTTGATAAAATGTGTGAAGCACATACTCATTCAATGGTCACTAATCTGCCAAAAAGGTAACAATGAAAAGACAGTAAAAGCTGATGTGAATGGGGCATAAGAGACTGTGCTGTGGAATCAGTAATATGCATAAGTGTAGAAGAAGGTGAACATCGCTTTAATAGCGACTGGGCCTCTAGGCGTTCATCAGCTCCTCAAGAAGCTATGACTAGATAACAATGTCTTCAAATAGACACAGTTAGTGTAGCTAACAAATCACAACCAAATGCTGATATAGTAAAAACATGTAATGGCACCAAGGATAATGAGCCAGTATCGAATGATGCTCACTGCGAATCTCCCAATATGCTTACTATACTGCTCTTCAGATGAAGTCCACAGCTGGGATAGTCCTTCACCCCCCCCTCTTGAATCGAGTGGTGTTACAGATATTTCATGACATCGTCCCTCTTCAAGTTATCAAGAATGATGACATCTTAATAGTGGACCAATTGGAGGACTCAAGTAATCTTATGTCAGCTATATGGTGCCTATCTAATGCCATAGAATACATTCGTCAGTTTGAGAATGAGCTTTTCAAACTTAGTTACTGTTGCTCTGAGGTGAAGATGCTGACAGCCAAATATGGCCATACACCTTTTACCAATGTAGAGAGCTGCACAGAAGTGCAGTCAGTATTGCATCAGAAAGATAGTGGGGCCAGCACAGAAGTCAATGTGACGACACCGGCCAATATACAGAGCGAGACAGAGTATTTTGCACCTCATCAAAGTGATGTCAACGTAAATGATGGTTATTGGCAATGGCTGCCTAAGGCTTTTAAGGACCATTTTAATAAAACATCTTGATGACACTCGCGTTGTCTGTTCATGGAATACTAGGGGGTTCTCCATTAATCTGCAGACAAAGGTTTGTTGGTACACAGTCATTTATTCTGTATCATAGCTCTACAGGAGACCTGGATGACTGAATCCTGCGACATTGATGGTTGCAGTACTCAGGCGATTAAAGCAGTCAAGGGCCCTATTGGAAGACCAAAGGGAGGCTTGCTGGTGTCTGTACGTCATCCATGGACTATCTGTGAAACTCAGTGGTCGACCAAAATGGTCCAAGTAGTCATGACCAACTGTGACCTTCCTGCAGCCAATCAAATAGTATTGGTGAACTTCTATTACCCTCACAACTCTGTTGCTAATAAGATTAATATTGCTACTCTCAAAAATATTTTAGAGATGCACAGGAATGGAACTCCTATACTGATAATGGGAGATTTCAATGCAAGAATAGGACTTAGCAGTGTATGGCAGCGCGAGAGGTTTGAGTCTAACCCTTACATTCAACCTGAATCTAATAGACCAGGGAAAGGGTGTGGGACCCTGTTCCGTGCCTATAACATGACAATGTTAAATGGTCATTGCTCGGGGGACGCAACTTTGGCATTTACCCGGAGCAGTGGCAAATATTTTTCTACCCATGATTATGTGTTTGTTAATGACAAAGCTCTGGAAATGGTGCTAGACATGGCCATCCTGCCCCGCAATGAGAGTGATCACCTACCATTATCTGTTTTAATAATGAGTAAGCCAGCTAGTGATCGATATCACATGAATGGTGACATCTACATCAATAGTGGGTCTAATCGTATCATGTGGAATCCGATAAAACTAGAAAAAGCCCGAGCTATTGTAGACCTTGCTCTCCTGCTAGTTCTAAGGAAATGGCATGCTCAAGGTGGTGGTCTGGATCAAGAAGTATTATTTGATTTCACCAGAGTGGTTAAGTTAATAAAGGATGCTAACGCTAAAAAAAGCTGCTGTAAGAGTGTAAGTGAACGATAGAACCAGGGAAATTGCCACAAACCCAAGTATAATCACCTTATTCAAGCTGCTAAAAAGTAACCAAGGCTAGACATTGCAGGTGTATTAAAAACCAAGGATGATGGTTGATGAGCTACTCAAAGAGATCACATTTCTTAAGTCCACCTATCGCTGATGGCTAAGAATACATAAGGCCTACAGTAAAAATGAGCTGTGGATGCGCTTGGCAAACCATGAAAGATTTAACGATAGTAGGGGCATCTGCTCTGTAATGAAAGGTACTGCCAAGAAAGATTTGACAATTAATAGTATTATTGATAAGAGTTGGGAGCACCATATTTGAAACACCTTTGGTGCTGCTGTTCCTGTAGATGAATTGCATACTATGAATACTAAGTTAGCCGAGCCAATAGATATTGAGCCCTCCAATTTTGACCGGACAAGCTCTTATAGGCTCAAACGCCCTTGCCAGGTCAGCCAGATACAGATTAAACAGGGTAGCAGCTAAGATGCACCCTGTTTAACCCTGCGGACCATGGGAAATGGCTCACTTTCTCACCCTTCCCCATCTAGTCTGACTCGCACTGAGGTTTCAGAGTATAGCAGTTTTATCATAGACAACAGGCCGGGAGGAATCCTCATGAAACAAGTTTGTTCCACAGAAGATTTATCATAATTGGGTCAAAAGCGGCACTGAAGTCTATGAAAGCAACATAAACTGGGAGTTGGCCGTTCCCAAGCATATTTGAAGGCACTAAACAGCATCAGAAGGTTTTGGGAGGTACTAGATCTGGCTCTGAAAACTGATTACGGGGAAAGATCCCATACTCGCAGATCCACAGATTCAATTCTTTGAGTAACACTTTCTCTAATATATCTTTGCGGGTATATCTAACATGACTAGCATGCAATAGTTCATGGGACCATTTCAATATCTCTTTTTATGAATTGGGAGTATAACACTTTCTTTCCATGAGTTGGGGACGCTCCCACAGTTGCTGATACATGTAAAGAGAGCATATAAGGCACTAGGCCAGATCCTGTGAGATAGTTGCAAGAGGACATTGCAACTGATGACTTGTTATTGCTTGATTATACACCAACGGGTCTTCAGACTACATTGGACATTTTGGGCCTTAATGCGAAAGATAATGGGCACTGAATTAACATAGGCAAAACTAAAATCGTTACTTTTGTAGCTAAAACTAAGATTCAAAAGTCTAATCAAAAGATTTGGACATTAGACATGAAAACAGTAGAGGTTGTAACTTGCTATAAATATCTGGGTGTACACCTTGGCCCAAAACTCAAGTGGACAATACAATGGGAAGAAACCAAAGGTAAGTGCATGAAGATGTGTCATGCGATAAATCATTTAATCGGCACCCAAAGTGGGTGCTCTATAAAGATCATCTTACTTTTGTACATGGCCAAAATTGTCCCTTGCATGACATACCGGATAGAAGTATGGAGGTCGAAATTGGGCAGAGAATTAGCTGTTCTGGAGGCCAAAATATTACGCATACTGTTTAGAATGCCCAAATCTTTATCGATTGAATACCTGGCTTTGGAATTCAATGTAATGAAAATTGTTCCAAAGGTGGAGTGCAAGTTAGTAATGAGTTATGAGAACCTGCTGAAACTAGTTAATGACATAATTATGGTGGGTGTGATGCAGGCCTACGTAAATATAGGAGAGTGTGAGTTATTTGGTAGATTAGGTTACCTGTGGGTGAAACATAATGGATGGATGAATGAGTTTGATGTTGCAAAGATAACCCCTTCTGTCGATTCCCTGAAGAGGTGGCTGAAAAAGAAAATACACAGTTACAGTATGAACATTGGTGTTGTATGCCTGGCTACCAATGTTAACAGCAGCATTTTCATCCAAGCCATAATGTCCCACATAGTGGCTAAGAGCTGCATCACTGCCTTTCTGAATAGTTCTACCCTTAGATCATACCTTCTGTGTAAGTTCAGTGCAAGTGAGGTGCCATTCCGTGTGCAGACCGGCTATATAGATTATGCAGTGAGATTGAGCTTGAATCAGACAAACATATTATGTGTCACTGCGCTAGTTTAGATTTTCTTAGAATGCAACATATGAAATCATATAGTAATATGCATTGGGATGAAGATGGATCTGTAAGATGGAACAGGCTGCTTGAGGGCAATGTTACCAATTAGATGTTTTATATGATGACATTTTATGAAGAATGTATGGACATTTTAAGAAATGTATCCCATGGGATATTTTAATGTGGTATGTGTATTAAGGGTCCTGTTTTTTGATGTCAATGGTTTTATATGCAATGTTACCCAAAGCTGTAAGTGTATTAATACAATAAAATGGAAGAACCAATGAAAGGCGAATATATTGATCTAGTTCAAAAGATAGCAAAGTGTGTTACACACTCATTTAAGAGATCAGTGTATATACACCTGATCACAATACCAAATTCAGGCTCCATTGGGTCAGCCTTTTCTCTCTCTGAGGTTGATTGGGTGTATTTATACTTTGGTGGTAGTAGCACCTGCATTGCTAAAAAATAGACCTTCAACAGACAGCGCTAGTTATTAAATCTAGGGAGACAGTCCTGGTTAGCTCGCAGTTTCTAGATTTGAGAATCCTGTAAACAAATTGAGAACACTCACATTGCGGTGCTAAGCAGATCTTTAAGAATGTGGGTCCAGAGCAATTAAAACCTTGCCTATCTAGGATCTTAGAGACATTTCAAGATGAAGATTGTTGTTAGAACATGTTTGTGAAATATTCTAAACATATGCGTGATCTGGTGGAACAGGTTGCTCCCCTGAAAGCGAAATTGGTGTGGAAAATCAATAATCATCGCAAATGATAAAATGAGGAGATCAACAAATAAAAATTGGAAATACTAGCCATGGAAAGGAAATGGTGACAAAATCCGACTTCTGAAAACAAAGATAATTGGAAACGCTTAAATCATATGTACAGGAAAGGTGTTAGAGAAGCAAAGGTGAACTACTACAAGGAAATAGCAGCAGCTCCAAATGCCACTAGTAAAATCTTTGAGTGTCACAAAAGGTAAGTTGCACTAAACTGGATCAGAAGACAGCAGCTGACTATGAGTACCCCCCTGGAGACTCTATCCTCCCTCTGCCAATAAGAACAGGAACAGAGGAACACAGAACCCCCATGGAAACCCTCTGGGGAAGAAAACCCAGATGGCTGGAATGGAGAGCGTTGATTCTGCGATGTCCTCTAGGCGTAGGAAGATCCGAGGAGAATTCCCTCGAGGAGAAGTGGCTCAAAGGGCTCTGGCGTATGGAAGAAAGGAGAACATTAGTACAGAAAGGAGAAAACAGGTCTAAAGCCTGAAGGAAAGGGAAATACCTGTCACATGACTGGATAGTAACAATGCCTTGTGCTGCTTGTAGGAGCTGAGAGTCTCCCTGCTGATATTTGAAAAAGGACTCAGTTCAGAATACAGGGCGCCATGAAAGGGGGCAATGAAAACTAAAAGATTGCCCTTACCTGCCTGTATCAGAACACAAACTAGGAGATAGGAGCAGGACTAATGAGGCTGTCCTTCCGTGGTAACACAGTGTCATGGCTCTAAGGGAAATCAGTGTAAGTATATTGTGCGCAGAAAGAAAGAAGAATGTGGATATTCAAGTATTTCCTACCGTGTATGCTGAGAGAAATGTGTGAAAAAAGCTTTGCGGTTTCCACGGCACCGAGCATGGGTTATGGACAGGATGAGATCGGCAGTTGTGTATAGCCTCGGCATGTGTGCAGGGAGACGTGTCTCGAGGCTGCTTGTGATTTACACGGTATAGGGCACGGGCTTCAGAGAATGCGAGCGTTGGAATCTTATCGGTTGGTGTTGGAAGTTCAGAACGAGAAGCCGTGATCTGAGGGAGAGCTAACGGAGGTTCAGCTGCGAAAGAGTGTGAATGGACCTGTAAAGGGCAGATAGTTTAAAGAATTGTTATGAGAGGAAAACAGGATAACTATCTCATTATAAACAGATTTACAAAGCACCAGGAAAGAGTAGCAACGCATGGAGTTGTCTTCATGTTCTGTAGATATTCTGTTCCCGGAGCTGTAGGGGGCAGAGCCAGGTACTCAGCTGGCTTGCACACCGTGGACCAGGAAGAATGTAAATGTCGGGCGGCCATCTTGGAAGGCATAATAAAGGCTACACTATGAGAGTAACCCCTGTGCCACCAAGACGAGAACCTGTACGGTGATATGACATCGAGATACTCAAGGGCATAGAAAAACCAAAGACGCTCACACCTCCTTTTGCTCCTACCAAGGAAAATTGTGAAGTCGTACAAAAGGCTTTTGCAGCCAATATTCAGAAAGCCAGAAATAATATCATCATCTCTAGAGAAGCTTTAGGCAAGGCATCTCACCAAGTAGACACTCCCAAGCTGGAAGAAAAAGCCAGTTTTAGTTTTTCTTCAATTTCAGAGGAAGAACTATCCTTAGTAATGGCCAAAATAAAACCCACGTTATGTGCAGAGAACATCTTGCAGACAAAAAACATTCTAGATAATAAAGAACTATTCTCTCCAGTTCTAACTAGGATAATTAATGCATCTTTTAAAGAGGGTACAGTGCCTAGGGAAATTAAAAAGGTGACTAATACACCACTGGTCAAAAAGGTCAGCCTAGACCCAAAAGACCCAGGTAACCTCTGATCAATCACAAACTCCAACTTCATTCTAAAGATTCTAGATAAGATAGCAACCAACCAACTTCAGAAGCATGTTTAAGCCCAGGGAACCCTCCATGAGCAGCAATCAGGTTTCCGGGCTGATCACAATACTGAAACCGCCATGTTAGACCGGCAGAATCACATGCTGGAAATGGTCGACAGAGGTAAAAATGGGATTTTAATGTTACTTGACCTTAGTGCAGTGTTTGACCTGGTGGATCACCAGCTATTACAAAATGCGCTGGACAAAATAGCAGGTTGCTCTCCAGTTGCCTTGGCATGGCTGTCCTCATTTCTGAACGATCGGTGAGCCAGAGTACACTGGGGGATAAATTCTTAGAGGCTTCTTCCATCATTTCTGGATTCCCGCAAGGCGGAAGCCTATCCCCCTTCCTGTTTAATCTCTATATAAGAAGTCTTTGCGATTTATTAGAAAGCGTTGGTGTATTATTTACGAATTACACCAATGATACGCAACTAATATTCAAATGAAAAGGCGACCATCCTACGAATAGCGCAAAAATAGCAGAGGTCTATAACATCATAGACCTCTGAATGCAACAACACTGGATATGCCTGAATAACACCAAGACTGAACTAATGATTTTCGGAACGCGTCAGGCCAGATCCAAACTAGGTGAGGAATACAAAGTGTTTGTCATTAAAGAGGCTAATATTCCTGTAATGACTCAAGTTAAACCGCTCGGGATGATGTTTGAAGCCTCAGTAGGATCAGAGGTACAGGTTAATTACCTGCACAAAAACAATGCATACTACCTGCGCCTATTGAGAGCTATTAGACCATTCATCAATGAGGAAAATACGGCTACCAACACCAGGGCGATTATATTATCATGACTAGATTATGGAAACGCCTTGTTGTTTGGAGCCACTAAGAGAGAAATGGAGAGATGCCAAGTTATGACAAATGATGCAGTTCGTAGAGTAAAGGGAATTGAAAACAGAGAGCACATAGCAACAGGAAGAAAATCCTAACATTGGCTTAAAGTTGAAGATAGAGTCGTATTTAAGTCTATGACAATAGTCCACAGGTGCCTATTCAGTGACGCACGCAGTTATTTAAAAAAACAATTTTCAAGTTACACCCCCCAGAGACATTTAAGATCAGTCGATCTGGGTCTGCTTAATGTACCACGCGTCAATCACGCTACAGGCTGGGGTAGATCCTTTCCAGTGCGGGCAGCGCAACATTGGATTAAGCTGCCCGCCACTCGCCGGCAAGTGGATAACTATCAGAATTTCAGGAAACGGTGGAAAACTCATATGTTCCAGTGAAATGCTCCATCAGAAAAAAGTCAGCCAGCACCCTCACTATCATTATTAGTATGTCTTTAGGATGCTCTGTCTTTTCTGTGTTTCTGTGCCCTGATGCCCGCTGGCTTTCAGCACGTTACAAGCATATATGAACGTAAACATTCCCACGCTAAATGCAGTGTTTTACATTGGAATTTGTATTACAGTGTAGAAACATAGTCTTGTGGTAGCCAGCCGAGATGTGTTTTGACCTTGTCATGGGTTGCTCAAACCTAGGCATGTAATCCCTCCCTGCAACTGAATTGAATCCATTTCTCTTATTCACAGCTTTAGATAATTCAAGACCCAACACTGGGAAACAACAAGAACATTCCAACACCAAGGGGATCTGACCTGGGGCAACAACCCCACATCCTACAACCTATTTCTTGGTAAGAGCCAACTACATAGAAACTTAGTAAATTGTGAAACCCCATTTTTGCAACCAGCTAACCTGTTCCTGTTCTTTTTCTTCCTCTTCTCTTTTTCCTTCCTCTATCGCTTACGGTTCTGGCACAGCCCATAACGAATGTAAATAAATGTATTTTAAATGAACTTCAAATGTGATACTACTGATACTGTAACATGCATTATGGATGTCTCACCTATACTCACCCACTCAACTATTTGTTAAACACATGACACTTACCTCACAAATGTCATGTATACCAACCGACTGCTGAATATGTGTAAATGTAACTTTTAATCTCAGCCTTGATAAAGACCCCTTGATGTCGAAGCGCATGTCAGCTGACCACCACAAGAATATTATGGGCCTCATCACGAGTTGGGCGCAAACCCGGGCAATATTACCACCGGGGCTATTAGCCCTACCGCCAACCCCTGGCACCATTAGCACTGGATCACGGGTTTGGTGGAATGGTAAATCCTCATTGGGCCCATTTGGGAATTTCCCATTCCTCAATGGGAAATGTTCAGTGCTATTACCGCCGGCGCTATTACCGCCGGTGGTAATAGCACTTAAAATGGTCAAAATCATGGTGAATTTGCCCCCAGCTCAGAGCTGGGGGCAATCTGCCAAGCCTGTGATTTGGTGGACCATTAAATGCAGCAATAATATGATTACTGCTGCATTTAAGGGTTACCGCCAAACTCATGATGAGGCAGTATGTGTCTTTCACTGTAAAACACTGCATTTAGCGTGGGAATCAATTTACACACAGGATTATCAAATTTAGAAACTATGAGGTAACCAGGACTGTCTCCCTATACCTTTCTAGGGGTGTGGGTTCACCTCTACCAACCTGCGACCAGGCAAAGAAAAATCAGGACTATAAAAAATAACTAACAGAGCTTAGCACTGCAGCGTTCCCATCTAGAACCAAACTTCTCTCTATCTAGTAATTATTAGCACAGCAGCGTTCACATCTAGAACCCAACTTCTCTCTATCTAGTAATTATATCTAGCATAGCATCAGCATGGTGGGGGTCTGAAGCTTGGTTTCTCCAAAAAATGGTTTTAAAAATGGCCATCCACGACCAATGAAGAGCATACATTGTTATTCTGTAGTGATGAATAGGTAAATAAATGTGTGAATGTGGAATGAGAGCCATATTCCAACTTTGCCAACTAGTGATACAGTGACCCATGACATTTGATTGGAAGGGCCTGTACATAGAAGAGAAATTACCAAATGTCATAGGACGCTGTCTGGCATAATTGTAATTCTACTTATTTGAGAAAAATAGTTTGCATTTTGTAAAATGTCAATGCTCTTCTGAACAACAAGAATGACAATCCATAAGCTTGTTTGTTCGGTATTGTAGTGGAGGTGCTAGACGCCCCCGGCCGGGTTTTGATGGCATGGTGTGCTGATCAGTGGATCCAGTGTTGCAAAAATCAGAATTATAGTGTTTTCTTAAGATAAAGAGCACACATAGGGCGACATATATTTTTTGGGGTCAGAATGACCCAGGAAGTAAAGGGTGTCTCAAGTATTACATGTACATAATGAATATGCAAAATGTAGTCCAGAAGCTAGATGGAAAATGAGTTATGCACAAAAGTAAATAACAACTCACCGTTGGTAGCTGAACAGAACATCCAGGCTGAACAGGCTCAGATATTTTCTAAGATGGATGCCAGAAACAAAATGGTGTCTTAGGTGCAGGTGTCAAAAGCCCTTATTCACAGTGCCTTAAGTGGCACTACAAAATGACCCGTGGCTCATCAAGGGGGTGTGACCTAACAGAGGGGGTCCTGCTGGCCCATTAGTCCACGCCCCCCTGATGAGCCTCGGCTCAATGGGCTACTGGCACCCCTGCCAGGCAGCCTTTTGCAGAGATCAGCACCCTCTCACCATGGGGGAGAGGGTGCTGATCTCTGCATTTATTGTGTATAGGCTTGCCTCACCTCTTCAGCCTTAATGGTGGCGTTGCCCCTCGCCAGCTGGGGAGGGGCAGCATCACCATTGAGGCTGAAAGGGTAAGGCCGCTGGAAGCAGAGACCTTTTTCCTAATGACTGAAACTCCTGCGAATCTGCAGGAGCTTCAGTATTTAGAAAACAAGGCCTCTGCTTCCAGCGGTCTCATGTTTTTGCCATAATGGTGGCACCGGCCCATGGGCATCTCTTGCTTAAAGGGATGCCTCATAGGTGCGGCGCCATCATTGTGGCTGAAAGGCATTTTTTTCTGAAGCCTGAAGCACTCGCACACGAGCGAGAGCTTCAGGCTGTAGAAAAAAAAGTATTTTCATGTAGTGGCCGGGGCTGCCAGGGGAGATTAGTGGGCCCCAGAAGGGCCCCGCCTCAAAACGAAATTTCAGAGCCTGCCGGGGCCCAGCCCCAGCAGGCCCTGGCCCACTTAAAACCCTACTTATTCATGCAGAATAAATAATATTTCTTTGGCAGCAGTTCACTGTAGATAAGCATGGCTGGGATTGGTATAGTTAGAATTTATTGGCAGACAAAGCAGACAATGATTGATAGTAAATCAGATAAGTGCATGAGAAAGCTACTAATTAGAACAAGCAGCTGCTTACTTAGCACCAAATAAGATTAGCTCATAGGGGGATTTTCAAAGTATAGCCTGCCAAGTGAATTTGGCACTCTTTGAGGTGTAGCTAAGGGCTGCTTCCTGGCATACATTTGAGGATTTATAATCAGGCCTGGTTGAATCTCATGCAAGCTTATCAGATGATGTTTCAGTCAACCCATGCTTGCCAAGATGATGTCATGTGGGCTTTGTGAGTGACAGTTCAGCCAACTAACCACAGGCAAGTAGGGGTTTGTTTTTGGCTGAAGGGACCAATCAGAGATGTATTCTGAAATTGTATGAAATGTGGCATCATTCTCAAAAGTATATAAAAGCAAGATGATTGTAGGAGTTCAGTGCTGCTGCTTCTGATGTCTTTTGAATCTGTATTAAAGATGACTTTGAACTAGCCCGGGCATCCATTTCCTGCTTTGTCCTTGTCAAGTCTCCAGTACCTGAGTCACAGATGTCAAAGCTGATGGAGGGTCCTCCTGTTCAGTGTATTTAAAGCTTTGAAATACAGTAGTACAAATAGATTAGCTATTTTACGCTAAAATGAATGTTTATTTCATAACCTTTTTAAGTGCACTTGATGAAGGAGAATATGACGATACAATGATTTGCCTTTTGAATAACATGTGTGTTGGTCATAAATGGATGTTATGTGATGTGTGTAGTTACCAATGAATGTCTAAGAAACAGGTTATTATATTAGTTCATGAAGTTCAACATTCATAAACAATGTTGCCTCTTTACAAGAACTGGAAGACAATACAGGTGCATGCATTAATAGCAGACCAAGCTCAAATACCAGCTTCACCTACAAAACAAAGTGTGTGATGCTAGGCAACTCATTCAATCTCATGATACCCAATTTATCAAAATTACAGATGCCTCAAAATTCTGAAATGCAAGCGCTTCAGAAAAGCAACATATTAAAGTGTTGATTCATGTATTATAATACAAAGACTCAACCCTCTCGCGCACGGCTCGGGAAACGGACTGAACTCTGCTCAGAGGTAAGCCCCTTGTGGCCCACCCGGGTTAGCCACTCCCTCTCCCACTGATGTCACGCCTTCGTGGGCATCCGGGATGTACTGAAGCTTGTTAGAAATATGTTTGCTAAATGTGTAGCGACAACGCCGAGCGCGTGTCGCACTAGACAGGAAAACTACTCAATTTGGTTAGAAGAATAAGTAACGTTTTGTACTGACTTTTTTCCGATCCGATGTACTCAGACATCAAACTAGACAATAATAATTGTTGTCCTTTGGCCCCCAGGTATCGGGCCGTCTCACCGTTCTTGATTAAGCCACCAGATCACACGGAGCGGGTAAGCCTTCTTTTCCCCCTCCTGACACACCAGTGCAATGTCTTCTAATAGCTTGAATTGACAGCATGTGATATTTACCGCTGCTCTCCCTTTCTCTCTCTCCCCCTCCCCTCCTGTCACCCCTACAGGGAGAGGACGTTAAGATACGCAGACAGTGCTGCCCCATGAGACTAACAGCAGGCACACATTAAGATGCCCTGCACAAGCCCTGATGAATGTGGCCCACTTATTTGCACCACAGAAACCGGTCGGCTAAGAGAACGACTCTAACCTAGTGCATAACACGTACCGCACAGTTCTAGTTCGTTCAATTTGAGGCTACCCTGTTAAAAGCATTCAGGGACCCCTTCTCAATCCGAGGTGACCTACCTCAAGAGAGACTGTCGTTGAAGAAAACTCTTCACAATTTTAACTAACTTGTATTTGCACCTGCCTACCCAGAGAAAATCCAATAAAATTAATGTTTATCTTCATCTGGGGGGCAGCCAACACATGCCAAAGCCAAAGCGGTGGAGCATGTGTCTTTTAGCACAACACAAGTGCATTAAGAGACTATTCGGAAAGCGCAATTAGGCATATTGTCTTTTCTTTGTCAAACCCTCTACAATCGATAGGACTGTGTTGTTATTATTAGTGTGAAAACGAAATTGGGCAACACACAGTTGCATTACCCTAAAAATAGTCCTCCTTTTGATTTGGTTTATAATAATAATCGACACCATTTATAGATTGCACACCACAAAGTAAATTGATTCTTTGCTCACTAATGGCAAGAGAACTTGAAAATTGTGTTGCTCTCTTAATCCCAGTCTATGTCTGTATACATGCACCTTCCCAGTACCTTCTAATTAGTACCCATGATGTGTAATGTGTACCTTCCTTGCTGCTTCTAACTTGTTTCCTGTAGCCAAGCATGAACACTTTGACATTCTCTCAGGCTGGTTTTCTTCTGTGTCTATGCTATGCTGGAGGTTTTGTAATATTTCTATGTGGCTCCTGAATGGTGACGTGCATCTCTACTGACTTGAATGGACAACCTGGGCATCTGTAGGCTTTTACAATAGAGTTGCTGAGAAGAATGTTTGTGATGTAGGCATTCATTGAAAAACAAATGCATTAAAAGTAGATACATTATTTGTAGGAGCAGTTGCTAGAGGGGCTACACCCTTTCCTGGTAAATATGAAATACATATGGAAACATAGTTGAAGACAGTTGGGAGCCTTTTTGTTTATGGACAATGGGACTCATTACAAGTAGGGTGGTAAGGGGAAAAAGAGGGTGTCATGGAATTATTGCTACTTTTACCTCTCCTCCGGGGTAGTTAGAACTGAAATAAAATGCTAATTTTGCCATACTGCATGATGAAATACAGCTAAAATACAGCATTTATAGTTATTAATTCAGCGAAAAACACAGTCTAGTCATTCCAACAAAAAGGTGGAGGTAAATGTATCCAGTGAAGGATAGGAAACGATTGGTGGACCAACGGGAGCAAAAAGGATATGTAAGGCAACATGCAGCCCTTAGCAGTAAAAAATCTTGAGCTCTGCAACCTCCTGTTGTACATTGAGCTGCAGAGGAATGCACAACAGTGCCACAGAATACAACCAGCACCAGAGAGGAGATGTCTTGCAAAGAAAGCGCCAATTCCCTGGGTCAGGCCATCACCCTGGACAAATTATAGGAAGCTAAGAATACTCTACCACCTCAGTGGTGGACCATAGTTGAGCTATTCACCCTAAAAAAGGGCAGATCTATGAAGCAGGATTATCATTAGAACTGCCATTCCACTACTAATGAATTGTGTTTGCAATGCACTTTTTCACGACAGGGACTTTCCAGCACCCTTTACTCATGCTCCGTGGCATGTTGCAGCCCACGTTTTCAATAGTGCTGACACATGTGCTGGACCAACTCATGTAGTATCCACACCACCACATCTTCATGCCCGCCTGCCTGTCTGCAGAGGTAAATGGGACAAAGCCATAGTTCTATGCATCGGCCCACTTCCCTAAGGTCAGTCTCCCTTTGGACAGTGTGCATGTCACATTGGTGGCCCCCCAGGTGTTGGATAGGGGGTGTATCAGAACAGGAAACAACATCATACCTTTAAAGTACAGGTGACCTATGATATAGATTTTACCCAGAGCCAATACTAATCCGATTTCACAGGTATAACCCATGAGAAGAGTAGGGTGTTCACCGATGTAATGGAAATATAATGCATGCCCTGCCACTGCCCTGTGAATTAAGGACCTGCCCTCTGACACAAAACATAAGATGTACTACACTACCTGACAACATCAGGCACTGAAGGCATGAAAAAATGCATAATCCCAAATTCATAAAAGGCATAATGCTAAAAAAAATTGAAATACAGGTACTACAATGCATAGGAAAACCATACCTAGACAGGGCAGGGAACAGTTCCCCTCAGCGCAACACTAACAGACAGAAATTTCAGGAAGGCTGCACCACATGGATGCCATTTCTAAAGTACATGTTTACAATCATAAAGTGTACACAATTATCAGAAAGCATGTCTGAGTAGATGAATTGCCCAGTTCTGCAAACCCACAGATGACGTGTCCATTAGCAATCTAGTTACAGCTTACGCCTGTTATCTTTGGTGGGTCAGGAATGTTAGAAATGGGAATATACCCAGAGTCACATTAATAATTTCATCCCTAATTCCATGAGGCATGACATAATTTAGGGATTCGGAGACCAGTATTGTGAAATGCAATGTTGTCATATGCACATTACCTTAAATTTAGATCATCATGCCATGATCATGTGGTATACTTGCTGAATTGCCTTTGCAGATGACTCTAACTATCCCCATTTCACGTGGCTGATGACACATGCTCAGACCTACGGACAGCACAAGAGGTGGCATATAATGAGGCAAACATTGGGAGCATACATTTGGGCTACTGAAAGGACAGTTCGAGTCTCTCCATCAGAAATGAGACACCGTAATATACAAGCCAGACAAGATGGGAAAAATGTTTGTGGTGTGTGTAATAGTGCACAACATGTGCATTAGGAGATATGTCCCCTTAACGTTGGATGTTGAAATTGCACCCACAGAGCATAATGATGACAGCCATACCGGGAACCACTTGCCACCGAACAGTTCCTATAATGAAGGCAGTGACGGACAACGCGTTCAGCAACAACCTATTGAAAATTCATTTTAAGGACCTTGTATGGCACATATCTCACATGTACATAACCTCATAGTAAATCTGTCACACTCGCTCAAAGATTACTGTGCTATAATAATTTAATGTTCATTTGTGACTTCATTTGCAAACTAATCAACATCTTTGTCATCTAACTTCCTTTAACACCCAAATGCTTTCCCTCCCTCTACCTTGTACTGAACACCCTTATCCTCCCACCTCTCTTATCGAAAACACCCTTGCCCATCCACCTCCCTTATTCCCAACACCTTTGCCCTTCCACTTCCCTATGTCTTGTCATGAGTGTCTAATGTACTTCAGTTTCATTCTCGTGACTGTTTAAGCATACACGATGTGTCTACTTCTGTGTGTGTCGAGGAGCATTATGACCGTTGATGGGGGCTCCAGGCAGTGAGCCTTCTGTGGCGATAACAGAAGTTGAACTTTCAGACTCGACTCTTATCTTCAGAAATGATGTGATGTCAGGGCTATATCCTCTGTGTGGTATTTGTACTTCGACTACTTATTAAAAGAATGGCAAATATATACACTTTATGTTGTACCACACGGTTTATAGTGAAAATGTCGACTACAAAAATGTCAAAAAAAATTATGGAGAAAAAAAAAATTCAAATGTTTTTTCATTTTTTTTTTTTAATGGGGGGTTCTCCCCAACCCCCCATTTATTTTTACTACCTAAACCCCAAAAAAACATACAAATAAAAAAAAAAACACATTCAGATTTTTTTTTCAACATTATTTTTTTCGACATTTTTGCATTCGACCACACATTACTTAAATACAGTAATAGATGCACTAACTGCAGACAGTTTTAAATAGGCAGGTGGATTCTTAAGTTAGGTGTATCAGCTTAGAATAGAAAAGAAAGGTGGGTTAGGTATGAAAATGGCTGATTGCTTTCTTTAGACTAGACAAGTAATTCTGAGTGAGGAGCACCCCACCTGGGCCCCCCAGCTGGGCAACCTGTAATGGAAAAGTAAGGGAGTATCTTATGTTGTCTTGTACATCCCAGTCCAATAATGTTCAATTATCTTGTGCCTTCTTTTAAAAGGTTCTACCTCCCCAAGGTACCTGAGTGGTCACAGGAGAACAGGATCCAAGACAAATCTGGGACACCTGGACGACTCTTAAGGCTAGAAGATGCTCTTCCTCGTCACAGTACCTTTGGTGCCTTGGCAGGTGAAATGGCAGAGTTTCTCAGATTTACTCAGCGATTCAATCTGAGGATGGTCCCCTTTTGGAAGAAAGAGCCACTGGGATGCTGAGTCCAAGAATAAAAAGGAACCAAAGTCTTTCTGAATTGCAGCAGTTTGGCTCTTTGCTGTGCTCTCCTTTGGTCAGCGATTTCTCTGACTGTAGACATCCTGTCAAGATGAAACTTGGTGTTGGCTCCTTAAAACCCCTTGCACCCTTCGGTGACTTCACACCGCGATGGGTGCATAAGTCACTTTTGGTGTCGGTTTTCGGAATATCACGTTTTTCTGACTTTTGGTTCTTCGGTACTGCAGTCACAGCACGGGTGTCTGGATGGTTTATGGTAACCTGGACTCGACCACTGTAGTGGACCTTGGAGCCTCACCAAGTCTGGACTCTTGGGGCATCTTTGTTAGCTTTTCTTAGCTGTAAACCCACCGGCGAACCTTCCACTGCTCCCAATGACTCTGGGCTCTCTCCAGCAGGAAACGGTGGTCATGCCATTCACTCCACCCAGACACTCATAACAAAGGAATGTGGATTGGGGAAAGTACCCAGCCTTTCAGCACACTACACTGCATTCACATCAGTTTCAGTCAGGGCCATCTCATTCATTGTGTCATGCACACTGAAACCAGACACCCACAACAGATAATGTGAGTGGACTCCCAACTCCATTCACACAGCTCCCACCCCTAGGGTGTAACCAACCACAATACACAACACCTGGGAAGACTCCAGTCAGTCTGACAGGAGGCAGCCCCAGAATATTATATGGTATTTCCACCCAACAGTCAGTCAGGGAGAAAGGGAATAACAGAGACATGTATGGTGTTTCCACCCAACAGCCATTCACAAGAAGGGGACAGACTAAGGGCTTCCGATGACTTTGGGAAAAAAGGTAAAAGGCAATAGAAACCAACAGCTTACAGGGGCTATCTTGACTTCTACCAGGAATCCATTGATTCCTATGGCAGGGTCTGGGTGTCCCAAAAAATGGTGGACACTCACACCCACTGCCAGGTCAGCATGTAGCTGCCACCTGCCCATAACCTGCTCTGTGAGCAACACACAGGAGCTCAAAAACACACATAAGGTGTATACGGGTGTACCCCCACCCATGGGTGCCATCAGGGTATCCGTTGGGTGTTGTTTGCCAAAAGATAAACTTGAAGAGCGGCACTGCCAGAGGTCTAGACTGGACCTCAGTGGCAGAACACATAAGGACAACACACACAGAGAAGTCATAGGACAAGGACTGGAGACCCTGTCTCTCCATAAGGCATTTCCAGCATCACATGGGCTCACATAGCTGACACTTGCATGATATCGAATTGGTGTGGCTTTAATAATTGTCTGCTCATCTCAGACACAAGACCATAGCCAAAAATGGTGTATTTGTAGCGATGACCCTGTCACCAGACTGTTAAGGCAACAATTAGGATATTTTGGATCCAAGGTGCAGAATAAAAGATTCCACAACTAGATGGAATGTCTTTGCACTATGGCAGGTGTCATAATTGCAATTGGCCTTTGGGACTGATCTGTGCCACTGAAGAGCAGGTGCTGCAGTTGCTAGGAGACTGGCTCAGCAAGTTCATGCATGCATTCATGGAACTTTATGAAAGCCGGGTCTGTTTAGCAGGCCCCCCTTTCAGAACCAGAATTACCTACATCGTTTTATAATCATAAAAAGAGCTAGGGCTTTTACACCCTTGCAGATGGCAACCCATCACAACCATCAACACCAGTTACTGTAGCTGAAAGCCTTTGACACTGAATCAATTGAACAGATGAGGAGGGGGGTGGAGGGGCCTACAGACCGGTTGCCAGTGTCACCCCATGAGTGTCTAGAATAGTATCTGACAAGGCACTAATCTCCACAGGGGTCTGCAGTCTGGCTGTGCTGGTGACAGGTGGGGCTGTGGCATCAGCAGCAGTGTTGACTGTGGTACCAGCAGGTGGGAGCGCTGCATCAGCAGTGGTTGTCTTGTTGGCCACACATGCTGGGGTGCAGCTAGTCTGGCTGGTGAGTGTAGCTGCTGTGCTATTGCAGGTGACAGATGATGTCTTGCCAGTGGTGTTAAATCAGGCACCATGACTGCAGGATGCAGGTCATTGAAGTTTTAGTCACTGCTGTCAGCACCTTGGTGCTTTCAGTGGCATGCCACTGTGCCCAGTTTTCCATCACTAGGTGGCCTGAGAAATTGCTGTGTGATGAATGATACGTATTCACTCATCATGCTGACTGGTATTTAGCAATACAAGTTACTCAGGCATTTTGGATGATACTGACCATAGACCTATGAGGGTATATTGGGCTGACAAGTAGAGGGTGACTATCAACCATTGGTACCCGTTGCCTCTGATGTTCACACAACTTGCAGCCTGTGGGAGTTCAATTTTTCCTGTCATGGTTTTTGGTGACGTGTGCCGTATGGCTTGCTCTGGGGAGTCAACACTGTCTTGTGCCCGCCTTGGCATGGTATTTTGTTAGTGTCGGCACACAGCACTTGTGCGATTTGAGTAGGGCAGGGAGACATATTGACTTTTCCGCCCTTTTTTGTGCCACTCATTGGAATGTCCATGGCTCATGTGGCATTTAAAGAGGCCAAGGAAATTACTGCAATGGTGTCTTCAATGATCTTGATTGTTTTGTGGACTTGCATGGACTCATTTGCCCGCATAGCTATGGGCTGACTGAAAGATGATTATTCAGGTTGCATGAGATCACATTTCCAGAAATGCAATGGTGCATTTATTTTTTCAAAGTCATGTGAACATGATGTTCCTACATGGATGGCAGACGCATGCTGTTGCCCTAGTATCGGTCTCATGGAATTTTGATCGTGGGCTTGGGCTTGCTATTTAGGCCATTTCATTCCTCATCCGGCCCCTTTAAAGGACACATTTTAAGTGCGCGATCTGCAGCTCCTGTCTGGGCCTCAGCACAGGTGCCTCAACATGCACTGGCAATTCAACACCCTCCAGAAGGCCTGTGCTGGGCTCTCTGTTACATCCACAGAGCCTCTGCCCCACTTGATCATGGCCACCACTGCCTCCTCCGTTTTCCCAGGGACACCAACCAAGGAATCCCTGCATCTGCAGGCTTCAGAGTGGCAGAGATTCCCTTATCTTCCTTGCCCAGGAGGGGCCAGCAGGTGAAGCCAGCCTCCTTAAAGGGCAACCTTTAAGGTCGTGATCTTCAGCCCCTGTCTGGGCCCCCTGCATCGACTGCATTTGAAGACCCATCCACCCAGAATTCAACACCCTCCAGAAGGCCGTTGCTGGGCTCTCTCTTGCACCCACAGAGCCTCAGCCCCACTTGATCATGGTTGCTGCAGCCTCCTCCGTGTTGCCAGGGTTTGCAACCAAGGAAATCCCTCCTCCGCAGATGGCAGATTGGACAGGGATTTCCTTAACTCCCTTGCCCAGAGAGGCATCCAGGAAAAGACGGCCCGCTTAAAGGGCAACCTTTAAGGGCACAATCTGCAGCCCCTGTGCTGACATGTCTGTGCCAGGATGGGCCAGGCGTGGCCAGGAGGGCCTTCTGCTCCTCCTAAATCGCATCTGTGAGTATTTGTCCAGGTGTTTGCACCATCTCTCCTCATAATGTGTTCTAGGTATGCTTCTGCACGTTGTCTACATCCTTTCAGCTCACCTTGCTCTCTCCTCATTCATGCCCCACTTAGCCCGTTGACACCCCCACAAGGTTACCCTCAAGATTGCCTCATCCCAAGCCTGTTTGTGACTGATGCTGTGTTCAGCACCTCCTCCTCCTTGTTCCTACTAGTGCGATTCTGCCCTCCCCCGCTTCCCGCTCCATACTGTCCGTTGTCTTGTCCCTGCTGTCACCCACACCTCTCCTACCCCTTTCAGCATAGTCTTACTATGGAGCTTCACACTATCCTTCGCGCTCAAGTTCTGAGTCTTCAAAGCAGCCGTCCAGCACCATGTAGTAAGGCTCTGCTGGACTGTGTACCCTCTTGTTCATCCCTTTGCATACCAGCCCTGTACACTTCGAGGTGAGGCTTTTTCCAGTATGTGTACCCACAATACTGCTGCCTACCTTTCTGTACCTGCTGCATTTTGTACCTTACTCACCTTTAACCACTCGATTGACATTCTCTGGCCAACACTGTACTTTGTTTTTGACCTACCTTGACCATCGGATTGATGCTCTCAGGCCTGCGCTGTATTATTTACTCAACCTACCTGTTACCACCGGATTGACAGTCTCTGCCCTGTGCTGCATTTTGTACTCAACCTACCTTTTACCACCGGATTGACACTCTGACCTGCGCTGTTCTACCTATTGTACCTGACTATTTGATGTAGCCCCTATGACCATGAGGTGAGGGATTCCCAAATTGTGCACCAATCCTAATGTTGCTTTTACCCATTTGTACCTGCATATTTGCTGAAGCCCCCCTATCGGGAGGTGATGCTTTCCATTTGTTGCACCCATCCTAATGTTGCATTTTACCGGCATATTTGATGTAGCCCACCCTACCATAGGGTGGGGCATTCTATTGTGCATTTTACCTACCTGCACCTGCATACTTGATGTAGACCCGTACGCAATGAGCTGAGGCTTGCCCAAATTGTGCACCCACTCCTTTGTTGTTCTGCGTCTCTAAACTTGTCCTGTGCTTGAACCTGTTCACTTTGCACTTAATGTACCAGTCTCTCCTACATTCCTTAACTTTGCACCTTCCTTCCTGATCTACACCCCCCCGCTTTCATGTTACCGCACTTGCACGATCTGAATGTCTCAAGTACTAGTAGGAACGGTTTTGTTTTGTTCATCCATGTCCCTCTCCCTCACCAACCCGCATCTCCCCTCCACACACTCCCCTCTGTTTTCATGTAACAGCACTTGCACAATCTGAATGTCTCAAGACCTGTTAGGAACATTTTTTATTTGTTTTCTTCATCCCTGTTCCTCCCTGACCCGCACTGCCCCTCCTCTCCCTCTCCCCTGATTTCATGTTACAGCACTTCCACGATTTGAATGTCGCAAAGGACTAGTAGCAATGTTTTGTTTTTGATTTTCTTCACCCTTTTTCCTCCCATCCTTTTTGCTTGTTGCGGCTTGAAACACCATTTGCTGTATAGGCGCATTATAAATACCCAATAAAATAAATAAATAAAATCTGGCACACGCCTAAACTAGGAAGTCAGTTTATGCATTCAGAGTAGGGAGATGGCATTCCTACTCATTAGGCTAAGGTTGACTGTGTAATCCACCTCTGTTCCTCCAATCCCCTCTATTCTAGCCATGTGGAGAACACGTTGGCTTTTTTCTCCAAGGGCATGAGGGCGAGTGGCTCAACTCTACCACCCCTTGTGGCAGCTGTATCCCACCACTGAATGAAGATTAGGGTGTGTACCATAGCCTTCAGATCCTTCCACCTCCTGCAAATGGATTTATTGTGCTGAAGCACAGTGCCAACAGCTACCACCTTACCACGTATCTCTATCACGGTTGTGTTCTTCCCCTATCCAGATGTTTTGCATTGTTGTGCCCAAAAAAGCTCATCTGCATGGCTGACCACATCTTTGACAAGGATTTGGGCACTGTTCCTGTGCCTATAACCAAGGCATACATGGTACTGTCTTTATGGTTGGATGGTAACAGGAAATGGCTGATTTGGTGACTTTAAAGGTGGCCATAGTTGAGGGTGCCCTGTGCTAAATCCGCGTGTGGAATTCCAGTGGTAATGTTATTTACACCAGAAATTGGAGAATTTACCGATCTGTGTTGCTTACCCTGAAGGGTATCACTGTTACTTCTGATGGGTGAGGCATGCACAGGGATCCTCAACATTTGATGCTAATTCCGCTGGATGGGATGGGAGAATTAGTGCTGCTTTTCCTGCTGGATTTGAATGAGACCCAATTTGTCCTTTACATCTTTCACTGGTCAATATCAGGCATTGACCTTAGCGGGTTTGGTAAAGCTATTACATTTGCGAGAACAGAGAGTTAATTGTTTCTGGCCTTGACATTCCCTGCGCCCAGTAATGACAAATCCAAGATGTAATGGAGGATATAATCTAGAGAGAATATATACACAGGGAACAATTAGAGCTATTCATAATGTTTTTTTTTTTTTTACCTTCAAGGCTATGAGAAAAAGAAACATATAAACCTGGTTTCATTAGTAAAAGGAGACACAGCTGGCAAAAAAATAGATGCGTAAGTGCAGAAAGATTTGTGTTGCATGGAAAATCCTGGCGTGCTCACAGGGCTTTTTAAAAATAATGATTAGGGGAAAAATATGTGCTCTGAAGCACTTTTCATGGTCAAGGGATGTGTATGAATTCCTAAGAGGTGAGGCAAGGGAAATTTCAATGGAATACCTGCTTGGGCCTCATTCTGGGTTGGACGGTAACCCGGCAGTAAATGTGCTGGAATACTGCCCAACAGAATTACCATTACCGCTACTTGGTCCGGTAGAATTACTGCCGTATTACAAGTGGCTGTGGCAGTGTAAGTCCTCATTTATTTTGAATCCATTCGACTCAATGGGTTTTTTTGGGCGTAATTTCCGTATCAGAATTTCCGCCATGGTAATTCTGCCAATTCTGCCGATTTTTAGGAAGTGAGTGGGAGAATTTACCTACAGGATTTTTATGGAGGTTAATGATTCACTCTAGTCCTGACCTCATAATTTGGCGAAGTGGTAAAGTTTGCGGTAAAGGATTTATTGCCAATTTTAACACTTAACACCAAACTTGTAATAAGGCCCATATTATCTTTAACAGCTTCTATTTACAAGCATGTCTGTGTCACAGACTGATTCTTCAGGGACCCTTAAGGGGCAGTCTTCCAAATGGCCATCTGCTCATCCATGCTAGACCCACTTACTTGTTTGCTAGCTGCTCCAGTGATTTACAGCGACATGCCTCAAATGCAACTATGAAATACAGATAAAGAATTGCCCAACATTAGAAGGAAATGAAATGTAAAATATATCACACATTGCCATCAGAGCGGAATACACTTGTGTGCCGCCTTTTGCCCTGCACTTATGTACACCGCCTTGCAAATAACCAAAACTCGGCATCGGGGACCTGTGCTCGCCAAAGCGCATGCATACAGGTCCCTGCCCCTGATTTACGCAGGGACTCAAAAATAAACCCCATTCTGTTACATTTCTATGACAACATCACTGAATGTTTTCCATTAGATTGCGCTATTCATTGCAGCATGGTTGAAGACAAGAAATGATGGTAAAAAAATCATATCTTTCTTTCATTTGCAGAATAACTGTCTAGTGCTACTCAAAGCAAAATGTGTACTTTTAATATCAGTGGTTTGTTTGTACAAACGCTGCAATACACGTGTAGGCTCCTTTCTTAATTTGCAAAATGATGTTATTGAAAGGAAAAAGAAGCGAAAATGTAGAGAGAAAGGCTGTGTTGATATAGATTGCCGGGGAGAGCATCGTATATGCTTTCTTGATGTCATGTGATTGAGTAAATATGTTTAGAGTAGCTTGTTTTCGGTGACCGCAGGTGCCACCAGCAGGGGTGCTTGCTCCAATTTGTGCCACTAGAGCAGGCAATGGTAGTCTGTGGGTCTCTTTGTGTCTGTTAAGAGATGATGGCTGTGGTAAACAAGGATGGATCACAGTGACAGAGGCATCAAAATGTAAGTAATGTTTTGTAGAGAAAACAGTTCTAATTCATTGCTACTATAGTACAGATGCAGAGCACTTGTATTGATTCATTAACAGTGTGAGGTGGCCATTTCTTTAGGGCTGGATTGAAACACATCTGAAACCTTTGTAGGCAGGAATTACTTCCCAGAGAGCAGTAGGCCTTTGAAAACAAAGATGTTCACTAGTACCACTCCATCCTGACCATATGGGCCTAACGTTTGCAATTCTCAATCTATGCTATGATATGTTTTTCAAATCAGGGCTTTTTTTCTATCAGATATATTGATATTTATCAGGAGATCCAACTTCTTTTCCGTGCATTTAGCACAAAAATAGCTGTATGTGTGATATTTCTGTAAAATGGTCACATAATATTATTCTAAATAGCATGAGGTGTGTTATGTTATGTCATTTGATGTTGATCTATTGGGTCTTATATAGTGTGACTTCTGACATTGGCATTGCCTTTGGAGATTTGGGTGAGATAGAGGAAGTAAAGCAAGGTTGCATTCGATAAGTGCAAGATGGAAGTCAAATCAGAGAAACTGTGCTCAGCGAATATGTGTTAAGGAATGTAGGCAAGAGAAAATATAGCTTTGGTAGCTCTAACCTCACCTTCCTCCACTCCATATAGGAACGCTCATCATGCTGACTCACACCCTGACAGTGCCCTTTCTAATCTGCATATTTCTGTTTCCAACACCCTGGACTTCCTTTCCCCTGTCATGAGAATCCGCTGAAGCCTACCTCCAAGTGTAACTCTTAGTATGATTCCCACTTTGCCGTCCTGAAGCGCAAGTGCTAGGTGGCTGAGAAGAAGTGGGGGGCTTTGGGCGCAACCTCTGACAAACTGGCCTGCCACCAGATCCAAAGGAAATACAGACTCCCTGTCATATCCAAGAAGAGAGCACACATTCAAGCCTGTGTCTCTGCGGCCGCTTACACAGCCAAACTCTTTAAAATCTGTAAAGAGCTGGCCAATCCTGTTGCAGTCTCTACCTTTCCTGTTACCTTGCAGGCCCTCTGTACGGTTCTGGCCTCTAACTTCTCAGCTAAAACTCAGAACATCCTGTCCTCTATCTCCTGTTCCTCTCCCTCTTGTTCTCTCTGCCCCCCCTTTGACCATCTCTCCCTCTCCTCCTCCTTTCTTCTCTTGCTCTCCGACAATACTTGACAAGGTTTCTAGACAAGTCCAATCTATGAAAGTGTCATCCAAACAGTGGCCCCCTGCTCTTCCAGAACCATCAAGGGCCATATTGACTCCCTCGCTCCAGCCTTGGCCGATTTCTGAACTTTCCCCTCTACCCTTAAGCACTCCCTTGTACACCCCCTCCTCAGTAAGCCATCTGCCGATCCTACCTTCCTGTTAAACTATCGCCCAATCTCCATTGCCCCTTTCGTGCACAAACTCTTTGAAAAGCTGTCCATCTCCCAGCTTACTCTCCACACTGAATTTGTTGGTTGTCTCCATGATCATCAGTCTGGCTTCAGAGGTGCCAGAGGCACGGAAACTGCTCTCCTGAACACCCATTCATATCTGCTCCCTAACTTTGATCCCAGCATTCCTTCTGTCTTCATCCTTCTCGATCTTTCCTCTGCTTTCGAAGCAGTCAACCACTCCATCCTGATCAATTGTCTGTGTGAGAACCTGGGCATCACGGATCATGCCCTGGATTGGCTGACCTCCTTCCTCCTGGACTGCCCCTCCCAGGTCCAACTTGGTCCTTTTCTCTCCACAACCTCTCTCTTTTCCTGTTGTGTTCCCTAGGGCTCTATCCTCTCATCCTGGTTTTTTAATCTCTACTTGGCCCCTTTGGCCCACCTGATCTCTACCTTCTCCTCTAACTTTCTGTGTTATGCGGATGACACTTAGCTTTCCTTCAGGCTCCTCTAAGTCTTGTCAAGTATCTCTCTCTCTTTCCTGACTGCCTATCCATGATTCAGGATTGGTGCACCTCCAACAATCTCTGTCTTAATGCCAGTAAGACAGAGATCCCTCTCATTGGGACCCCTGCCCCTGCTTTCACTTTCTCACTTTGGCCACCCACCTTGGGCCCTCTTCCTTCGTCTTCCTGAGAGACAAAAACCTTGGTGTCGTCTTCGACTCCACTCTCTCTTTCTCTCCTCACATCTCGGATGTTGCCAAGAAGTCCCACTACCAGCTTCACCTCCTCAATGGGACTCTTGTCTCTCTCACTTTCTTAAAGAATCTCAATGTCTCCAGACCCCCGGTTCTCTCTAGACTGGACTACTGCAACAGCCTCTTTCTCAATATGCCTTCCTCTGCACTGCACCCTCTACAACTAATCCAGAACAGGACTGCAAGACTTAAACGCGGCCTCAAGGCCAGGGACCGTATCTCTCCAGCGCTGAAATCTCTCCACTGGCTCCCGGTGGCTGCAAGGATCAAGTTCAAGACCCTTTGCATTGTCCACAAGGCTTTCTGGGGCCGTGGCCCACACTACATCCAACACTCTCTTCCAAAATCCCTTCCTTCTCCAACTCTCTAAGGGTTAGACGCTTCTCCAGGCAGAGAGTGGGGGTAGATCTCTCTCCTCTGCAGGTGCCTCCCTCTGGAATGGCCTCCCTGCCCCTCTCAAACTTAAGCCAGACCCCCTAAAGTTCCGGATGCAGCTCAAAACGTTCCTCTTTGCCTCTGTTTTCTCTCTCTCCCTCCCCTGCTAACCTACATATATGCTGTACTGACTGGTTGCTTGGCTACCCTCAGAGTATCACTGGGTACAGGCTCTTTCTTGATCAGTCACCCTTGCACTTCCTTCGGGCCTGCCATGCACTGGTCCTTCCTCTGCCTATCCTCCCTTGCCTTATCGCGCCTATAAACACGTGTGTACAGGAGCGTTATAAATGACTTATCATATAATATCATATAAATGCTGACTTTCATCTAAGAACACTCATCTTGGGTTTGCGCTTATTGTGAGTATGGAATGCTATGACGTAGTAAAAAAAAATGCCTTTACTGGCTACACAAATGCAACTCCATATATAAGAACAATAATCATGTTGGATGTTCCAATGCTATGCCATGGTAAGAAAACATGTCTTTGCTGGCTAGACAAAAGCGACCCTCCTAGCCCATATCTAAGAACAATCATCATATTGGCTTTGTCCTGAAATCCAAAATGGAATGCCATGCCACAGTTAGACAACAGGTCTTTGCTGATTACGCAAATGCCACCTTACCACAAAATCTGCATGTGAGAGCACACACTACGTTAACTTTGTCAGTGTGTCTGAAATGCCATGCCCCAGTAGGAAAACAAGCCCCTGCTGGATGAATGCGCCAACTCTCCCCCAAGCTTCATATACACATTCATACAGCAATCAAGTCCTAAGAAAAAAGTGTGGGTAACTGTGATGTTTGCAATGAGAGGTGACGTCACAAGCGTGAACATTCCTAAGGAGACATATGCAAATGTATTTCAGTTGTTCTTTGTCAACTGACGTAAGGGCACAGACAAATATGCATTTTCCAAGACAACAGATTTTCCAGTAACATTTCTGGCTATGTATAAACGGTTGCGCCTTTTAAGTCTAAGAATTGGTAACAGGACGTGTCTTGTATAGCAGAATATAAATATAAGACATTTTGCAACCTTGTCCTGAGCAATTTGTGTGGTCTTGTGACTAAGTGTCGGGCCTCCCAGCTGCCTGAACTGGTTCGATTTCTAAAACATTTGTATTACTGGAAAACTCATAGGGAGGGAAGGCCTCTGCCCTCTGAAATAAGTGAGTGGACGCTGTCCACCCACGTGTTCCATCGACTTGTGCTCTGCATTCATAAACATTCGTCATACAAGCAGCCACACCCCATGCAGCCTTCACATGCATACATTCAAATGTTCACTTAGTTTAAACAGAAAGGAAATTCACATAGAATCATCGTTTGCACACTCGCGCAATCAGCAACATTAATTCACTGGTTCTTTCTGCATTCATACACTCATGCAATCAGCAGCATTCATCCACTCCCATTTTCACCAGCATTCATTCACTCTCACATTCCCCATTCATATAATCAGGCAATCAGGAGCATTCATTCACTCGCATTTTCCCCATTCATATAATCAGGCAATCAGGAGCATTCATTCACTCGCATTTTCCCCATTCATATAATCACGCAATCAGGAGCATTCATTCACTCTCATATTCCCCATTCATATAATCAGGCAATCAGGAGCATTCATTCACTCGCATTTTCCCCATTCATATAATCACGCAATCAGGAGCATTAATTCACTCTCATATTCCCCATTCATATAATCAGGCAATCAGGAGCATTCATTCACTCTCATACTCCCCATTCATATAATCACGCAATCAGGAGCATTCATTCACTCTCATACTCCCCATTCATATAATCACGCAATCAGGAGCATTCATTCACTCTCATACTCCCCATTCATATAATCACGCAATCAGTAGCATTCATTCACTCGCATTTTCCCCATTCATATAATCACGCAATCAGGAGCATTCATTCACTCTCATATTCCCCATTCATATAATCACGCAATCAGGCGCATTCATTCACTCGCATATTCAACTGCATTTCTAAACTCAGATATTCCCCACTCATATACTCATGCAATCAGCAGCATTCAAAAACAGGAGGTATGAGCGGGCACCACTGTTGTGCTTAGAGTTCTAATAAATACTAGCATGTTTCCTTATGCAATTAATGGCGTCACCAAGTAACCCAGCATACACTATACTGGAAGAAATGCAGAACAGAGAAATGTGTCTGATGAAAATCTTCCATCAGACCTTGGGTCGCCAATTTGTAGTGAAGACTACTGATAAATGTTTTGTTCTTTCATATCATAGAAATAAAGAATAGTTAGCATTCCATCCATGCAGATAGACAAAAGTCCTGTGTGTTTCGTTTTGTAGCTTATTAATTCTCAAAGTTAATTTTAATTGAAGAAGAAGAATTCCAAAAACGTGCCAATGCATTTCGGACCTGTATGTCGGCCCTTCATCAGGACAAATTCTACAGTACCAAAAGAAACAATACAAAACACTAATTAAGGTTATCTGAACTAAGTATTGTAAATAGATTAACATAAATGCATCATAAAAAGGCCAGCATGTTGTCATGCTGGATAAAGCACACTGTAATTTCTGTTAAATACCTGCAGTTGATTGAATCTTTGCCACGTATCCTGTGCGGTGATATTCAAATCACAATATTCACACATTAGTGCCTGACATTAATTCTTATTCAGAAGTAACATTCATTTTCACATAAGATCTTAATGAGAATTGTCTCAGAGTCTTCCTTTCTGCAAAATATGTGAACAGACAATAAGCAACGAGCGTGTTAACTAGCACGCAGATTGAGTCATGTAAAGCAGATTTAATTTGATCACATTGTATATACAAATTAAGAACTTGCATGTACCTGGTTCCACAGAGTTTTGTTTCAATTATTCATTCACGCATTAATTCACTCTCATATTCCCCATTCATATAATCATGCAATCAGGAGCATTCATTCACTCTCATATGCCCCATTCATAGAATCACGTAATCAGGAGCATTCATTCATTAGCATATTGAAGTGGGAGAATGGAAGACCAGGCTCCCGCCCTTCCCCTCTTACGCTTGGCCTAGAGGATCACGGCCCAGACACCCGCCACGAGAGGAGTTTGCCTATCTACCGGACGACCAAATACCCTGGTACAGGAACATACGGATGTGTCCATCTACCTGCCCAGCAGCCCGCCCTGTCCATGCCGACACCTGCGGCACGGATCAACTTGACTAAACCTCCACGTCGTTAGAGATGCCATGACGACTTAGCCAACGGTCAGCACACCTGTGCAAATATACACACCGGACACTCCCGCACCAATCTACACGAAGAATATACTCAGTGCTATGACGTAGGCGACAGGCATACTCACGGACGTACATCTTTATTATTTTCCACATAGGCTCTCAAAATGCAGGAACGCAAGACGCATCATGAACTTATATAAAACGGCTTACTCACGCTTCTTCTAAGAGCCATGTACTATAATGAAGAATATAACGAGGACACGATACTGAGGATAAAGCAATATGATACCGTAACCTAAAGCGCCCTGCATCAAACGGTTCTACCTATGCACCAAGCCCAAGTAGGCCGCAGGCAAAAGCTTCCATGAACATTGAATGAGCAAGAACTGGGTTGCTGACCCTGCAAAATGAGCCCGGCGAAAGCACACCGCCAAGGGCACGATGTTGCAATCTCGCACGCTGCAAGCCAACACCAAGGTCGCACCTGCAAGATAAACCAGGCACACAGTAGGAAAAACAATATTAATTGTGTTGAATTTTTCCTCAAACACGGTCCCACCTCACGTGACAAAGCCAAACCTGACAAGATGCCAAGCCCAGGAGGAAGGAGACGCCTGAATCCCACGTTTCAAGACACAGGCAGATACAATTAAAAGACTCATTGGACATCTGCAGCAGTGGGAGTATTCGACCTCCCAACATATGAATAAATCCTCACATTGTTTACACCTACCCATATTAAAACATTGTTTCAAATGACAGGTGCACCGCGAGCTGGGAACAGTGATAGTCCCAGACTGGGAGGCTCGCGAGCGGACCAATTAGAACATGGGGTTCTTATCACTGACGCCATTCACATTGACCAATCCTCAGAGGTTTTCATGTAACAATTTTCATGTATCAAATTGAAGGGACAGCCCAGGTATACCACCTGACTAACCCTCAGCCACTAACACCGTTCTCTATATGTGCGCTATACTAACCCTACCACTCGAGTAACCAATCCAGAGTGGAGATAGTTTTTTTGCTAAACTTTCCAAGTGACGCAAGTAGCGCGTCATACTAAGGTAAAAAGGGCCTGCGAGCCCCACGATTGTGTGTGTGTCAGGACGGACGCGTACGCTCCTTGACCCATCCCTGCCGTTTTGTCTAATAAACAGCAGAGTCACCTTGCTTCTTGCGTGTGTCTCATACTCTATCTCTTTTGGGATATACGGGAGGAGTTGGGGCCTCCCTGCCCGGAGGTCTGCGGACGGCCCGGCCGACCCCGGCAGAATTTCCCCCCGACAAGTTGGAGGCACTGCTGAGATCTGTTTAAGATCTGCTTTTTTATTTTTACTTTTTCCAGGTAATTGCGTTGCGAGGAGGCCCGGCGGCGCGGCCCCCTCTGCCGTTTCCCCCTTCTGAGGACTACAGGACCATCGCGGAGCTGCGAGAAGACCGGACAGCGCAATCCAGATATTGGCCCTCGGGAACCGGTTGAGAAGTATCCCGCCCGCGGTTGGCGAGTGTCCAGACGTGGTCCAGACGAGGGGAGATGGCGAGCCGCTTGGAGGGGTGCAAGCAGTCGAGCGGCCCCGCATCAAGAGAACTTGGTGAGCATGTCACGCACAACAAGCAATGTGAAATTGTGAGGGAGGGGGGAGGAATCAAATACGGGAGGTGGGAGGTGTTGCGGCGAAGGTTTGATAATTTTGTGTTGGCAATGGAATGAATGGTAGCCGAACGAGTGCGAGAGCAATCGGCTACGTTGCGCGAGAGAGGGGGGGTGGAGCACGAAAACATCACGTGCGGCCGCTCGTAGACACTGATTGGCCTAGGTCGCGACTACGTGTAAGGGTGTGTGTGTGTGGTTTCCTACGATTTGGCATTTATTGATCAATGAGTAGATGAGGATCCTTATTGTTCGAGCAAGAAACTCGATAGGTAGATGACGTTTCCCTGTAGGCGGTAGCTAGTTAGTTGCCCAATACGGAAGATAATTGGCTGGTTAAGCCCTCCTGTCGAGGGGCGTATCACACGCGAGGCGATGCAGCATGCGCAGTTCGATTATATTATTGATTACCTTGTTCCAGGAGTGACAGGAAGACAGCTGTGAGGTTAACGGGGGTAGATTGCAAGTGTATTTTGAACTTAAAGAATATATGAAGAACTTACCAGTAGCTCGAAGAGATCGGTGACGTCACCAGTATGGCTTTCCTAGGATATCCCGGGCACAAGGCATCTTTTTTTCTGAGAGTGGTGGGGAAGAGAACTGTGGTAAGGGAGTGGAAACGGAGATAAACAGTAATGAGTTGATCGGGGAAAGGCGAAACGGGGGACGTGGCTGCGCACGGAGAACGCTGGCCACGGCAAGTGTAGAAGAAGGAGGAGGAGCAAGTGAAAATAGGACGACAGTATAAGAACGTCATAAGGGGTACGCAGCCGCAGGGGGCTACGTGCGCCTCGGCCGCAGGGGGCCGTAAGGGTGTCGTGTAACGGAAGACAGACAGAAGAAAATATACAAATGTAAATACTATATTCTTATAATTTTCCTTAAGCGGACTATCGCAAGTCCCCAAACTTACGGGGCCAGGTAACGATATAAGGTTTTATATTGTAAACTGCTAGTGAGATAACCGCTACCAGATAGGGGAAGGGTAACAAGTGGAGCGCTACTATGTCATACGGGACAGGATCGGGAGGGTGGGGGAACACCCTCACTACCCCACTACAACACATATGTGCCACACTCTCACCCCATAGGGAGAAACTGATTAAGTATAGCATAGAATGGACCCAGGGGACGGACAACAAAATGATAACACTGTGGCCGCCTAATAGTAGCTTCGATCCATATGCCCAACATTCACTATTAAACCATCTGCATAATACATACAAAGGGAAGAAGTTGGCAAACCAAGTGGAGGTGTTTAATTTATGGAGCATGTTCCAAGGGTCCCGACCAGGACCAAATGGAATGTTCACTGTGGGGGAAATACCGGAAGAGAAAGAGATTAAGGAGGAAGGAGAGGATGGGAAAAAGGGGAGTGAAGACCCAAAGAACACGGGGAACGGACAAGAGGGAGGAGAAAAAAATAATACATCAAATGAAATAAAAAAGGAACCGAGCAACGATATACCCCTAGCAAAGGGAGTGAAAACAGAGGGAGGGGGGGTTGTACCCTTTAAGGGAGTTAGGAGAAATAGGAAGAGGGCAGTTAAGGGCGGCTGAGGGGTACTCGAACCCGGCATACAGCCCTCCACCATATGTGGCTCATAGGAAGATGCCAGGGGGAACACCCTCACTACCCCACTACAACACATATGTGCCACACTTTCACCCCATAGGGAGAAACTGATTAAGTATAGCATAGAATGGACCCAGGGGACGGACAACAAAATGATAACACTGTGGCCGCCTAATAGTAGCTTCGATCCATATGCCCAACATTCACTATTAAACCATCTGCATAATACATACAAAGGGAAGAAGTTGGCAAACCAAGTGGAGGTGTTTAATTTATGGAGCATGTTCCAAGGGTCCCGACCAGGACTAAATGGAATGTTCACTGTGGGGGAAATACCGGAAGAGAAAGAGATTAAGGAGGAAGGAGAGGATGGGAAAAAGGGGAGTGAAGACCCAAAGAACACGGGGAACGGACAAGAGGGAGGAGAAAAAAATAATACATCAAATGAAATAAAAAAGGAACCGAGCAACGATATACCCCTAGCAAAGGGGGTGAAAACAGAGGGAGGGGGGTTGTACCCTTTAAGGGAGTTAGGAGAAATAGGAAGAGGTCAGTTAAGGGCGGCTAAGGGGTACTCGAACCCGGCATACAGCCCTCCACCATATGTGGCTCATAGGAAGATGCCAGCAGGGGAGGGGAGGACTGGAGAAGAACAAACTGTGGAAATAGGAAATGATGAGTGGGTAGCTGCACAGATACTATTAAAATTACAAGGTTCATTAACAGGAGAAGAGAAGGAGGTAGTAAGGAAAACAGACGAGGATAATACCAGGGAGAGTGAAATGAGGGGGGAAGAGCTGTTACGACAAAAGGAAGAGATTTTGGAGGAACGACTAGCAGAGTTAAGGGATGAGCAGAATGAATTGATGAAACAGCTCGAGAGGGAGGAAAGAGAGAGAGCGAGGAAAAGGAAAAAAGGTAAGAACGAATTGGAAAAAATAAGGGAACGAACTGAGGAGCAAAGGAGAGAAGCTGAAAGGGTAAAAGCAGCAGCAGAAAGGGTATCAAGAGCAGTGCTGCGAGAAAAGAAAAGGGAAGAAGAAGAGAAAGAAAGAGAAATGTAATGTGGAAGAGGAGATTACTATCAGAAACGACTAAGAAATACGAAGAAGGGAGGGTGATAGAGAGTATATTAGAAAGGGAAAGGGTGAAATGGGAAAGGAAGAAAGAGGATGAAAGAATACTGGAACAGATGAGTAGTGAAGTAATGGAGGAATTAAAAAGGAAAAGGGAGGAAAATGGTAGGGAGATGGAGGAGAGAAATGAAGGAGAAAGAGAAGATAGGAGAAGGGAGAGTCAAGTATGGGGGGATGTATATAGAAACACAGAAATAACAACAACATCAGCGCAAAGAGGAGCGGTTGATAAAGGAGAAAAAGGAGAACTGGACCTAATAGACTTACAAACAGTAACAATCAAGGGGAAAAAGACTGAGTGGGGGGTGCCGTTTATGACTGACTTTTGTAGTGAGGAAGAAGAAGGAGTGGAGAAGGAAGGAAGAAACAGTGAAAGGGAAAGCCTAGATAAACTATACATCACCCGGACCAACACAGACTCACCATGGATCCGTAGGAGAAAGGATGAGCTGGAGAAAAGTGAGGAGGGAGAGCAAGGAATAGCGGAAAGACAGACACATGAGGCCGCAACGTCCCCATCACGCCCTCTCCCATCGCACTCTACATGCTCAACCACCTCATGCTCGTTACGCACAATAAAACTTGCGCCCTTCACAGACGAACTGACACCCTATGCATGTCGGCTTAGGGACCTCCCTAGACGCAGGCAGGAAAGACGAATACACATGCCCACATTAAATACAGGAAATGATGGAAGAAGGGGAAAAGATGGAGAAGAAAGAGTTACGAGCAGGGGAAATACGGATGAAATTGACGATGTAGAAGAAAGGGAAGAAGAGGAAGAGTGTGAGGACTCAATTTTATTGAACACAAAGGGTAAAACGAGACATAACTTAATGCCACTTCTGGAGAGGGGAGGGGTTAGACCACAGTATGTCCCTTGGAAGCATACAGACAAAGAAAATATAAAATGCAGGCTCCCATCATTAAGTGGAGGTGCGGGTAAGTGGATATATGAAATGGAAAAACACACCGCAGGACAGAAACTGGCAGTAGGAGATGTAAAGGGCCTTCTAATATCGATATTAGGGGATGCAGCGGATGAGATTTGGAAGAGAGCGGGATTCCCTGGGGTAACAATAACAAACACATCGCATGATGGGGCACCATTCGCAAACTGCAGACATGCACAATGGCAGGCACTGAGGGTACAGTACCCAGACACATCAGACATAGGAGCAATTACCTCCCGCAAGATGCGTGAGAACGAAGATCCTGTTGATTATATCCAGGAAATCCAAGAGAAGTGGCGCATGGAAACTAGAGAACAATGGGACAAAACACCAGCAAAATTTTATCATATACTAGTACAAGGGCTCCCAGAAGGAGTTCAGAAACAACTAAAGAAAGTAGTGGGAATGGAAGCAAAAGCATGGCCAGAAATACAACTGACTATAGTGCATCATTGCAGGACATGGCAAGGAAAAATGAAACAAAAGGAAGAGGACAGGAAAACGGAAGAGGCTAAACTAGTACAGAAAAAGCTTACTGAATACACAATGGAAGGGGCATTAATAACTACGCCTACAACAATGACCCAAAACCCCACACAAGTAGTGGCTGCACAAGATTCCTCCCAAACACCACCTTCACAGACTATAACACAACAGGTGCCGCCACTCCAACCATACACGACCAACATGGGAGGAGGATACCCAATGCCAGGAGCTGGGTATTATAATTATAACAGGGGGAGAGGAGGAATTATGAGAGGGAGAGGATACGGATATAACACCCAACAGCAGGTGGGAGGACTTAGAAATTCCTACCCCACAGGGCAACCAGTATACCAGGACAACACAGGGAGCTTTCCATGGCACAGTAGGGAACCACCGGTGTGTTGGAGTTGTGGACTATTAGGGCACATGTCACGCACGTGTAGAGTTAGGCCAGGAACACCACCATGGAGTGAACAGGGACAACCAAGGCCCTCACAGGAACAGCAGGGCATACAGCAACAGCAGACGTTGCAACAGGGAAATGAATAGCAACAACTAATAACACAACAACAGCCACAGACATATTCACTGCCGCAACAACAGGTAGCGATACCACAACAACCCCAAGTACAACAAACACAACTGGGTAGAGTGACGATCCTGGGACACAACCCTTACACAGGAAATGGCCAATCGTTGTACCCTCAATAGGACAGCCCACAGACGGCCTTGGTGTGTCCCATCCTGTCAGTAACACCTAATAGTGCGGAGGAACCACGCATAGAGGTAACGATAGGTGACAAAAAATTATCATTCCTTGTTGACACCGGGGCGACCCGGTCTTGCATAAGGGAAGGTAAATTTAAGATGTCAGGCGAAGCCATGAACACCCAAGGATTCTCTGGGGCTAGAGGGTTGGTTCCGTTTACTGATAACATTCCCTTATCTATAGGAGATTATGACCTGTCAGTTCCACTTCTATATTATAGTGCCTCACCAGTAAATATACTGGGGAGAGACATAATGAACAGGTTGAATATGACGATCTCCTTTACTGAGGACGGCATAATTTGCTCTACTCCAGGGATTAACATGCTCACAGCACGACAGATTATGCAAGCATACTGCGGACAGACAGTGATTAGGGCAGACCCAGTAGATGGCGAACTCTTCCAGTACGGGACAGACATGGCATTTGCATGGATGCCAGGGATAGAAGGAAAAATATGGAGGAGGCCAGCTGCCTATCTGTTCAGACCAGAAAAACCAGTTAATGAACCAGAAGGAAAGGTGGTTCCAGTGAACATTGAGAGCATTATAGCAACAGCTGATTACATTGCTGTACATGCCCAAGACAGAGAAGGAAGAGCATGGAGGGCAGTGATAGCACTAGCAGAAGGATGTAGGCTCACCCAGGTGTCAGATGAGGAGCTGTTCTCAGAAGAAAATGAGGAAGGTGAAATGGTGTTTATGATGAGTGTGGAAATATGGCTAAGGGTGGAGTACAAACAAGTAGCACAGAAAATTGCAATGGCACTTGAGGCACCCGCATGCACCCCAGTCCCCTTCTTTAAGGAGGATATGACAAAGGTACCCACATCATTGTGGACTTCTAGCCCCTATGACGTGGGGTGCATAAAAAGTATAGGGGGAGTAAGGATAAAATTGAAAAAAGGTGCAATACTCCCCAGAGTGAAACAGTACCCGCTATCAAAAGAGGCAGATGAGGGCATATATGAAACCATAACGGCCCTTATAAATAATGGCATATTGGTCCCCTCAGAATCACCATGTAACAGGGCTGTATACCCAGTGCGCAAGGCTAAAGGGGGGTCTTGGCGCTTCATACAGTATCTCAGGCCCTTGAACAACATAGTAGAAGCAGAATATCCCATAGCAGCAAACCCGGCCACAATCTTGTGTGGCATTCCAGCAGAAGCATCACGATTTACAGTGATCGACCTTAAAAATGCTTTTTTCTCAATACCATTGCACCCAGACTCACAAGATCTGACAAGCTTCACGTACAGAAACACAAAGTGGAAACACACCAGATTGCCACAAGGGTATTGCGAATCACCCTCAATTTTCAACAGAGTAATACAGATGGATTTGGGTAACATTGAAGTGGAAAGCACAGTGTTGCAGTATGTGGATGACATAATAATTTGCAGTACAAACGAAAGAACATGCAGAGAGGACTCATTAAAGATGTTGACAATATTAGCTGAGAAAGGTTACAAGGTAGACATGGAAAAGCTACAGTACTGTCAAGAACAGGTACTTTACATTGGTCAGCTCATATCCCAACATGGAAGAAATATTGCACCACAAAGAGCACAGGCCATTTCAAACACTCCAGTACCACAAACAGTGAGGGAACTGCAGCAGTTCCTGGGGCTGTGCAACTACTGTAGAGCATGGGTATTTGATTACAGTTCATACATATGACCCCTGCTTGAGGCGTTAAAGGAAGATATTAAAGGGGAGAAAAAGCTGGGGTGGACGATGGAAATGAAAGAGGCTTTTGATGAATTGAAAGATGCGATATCAACTGCTCCGGTACTGGCATCCCCAGACTATGAGCGACAATTTTTTATATTTTCACATTGCGACTCAGCAGTAATGAAAGCAGCGTTGGCTCAAAAAACAAGCATGGGCTACAAACCAGTAGCATTTTACAGTGGCCACTTAGATCCTGTGATGTTAGGTAATTTCCCTTGCGAACAAGGCCTCGCCGCAGCTGCTTTTGCGGTAGAAAAAGCATCAGCAATAACCATGGGGTGCCCAACTACACTATTTGTGGAACATGCACTATTTGCAATATTGAATAAACCTAAGTCCACCCTAACCACGCAGAGGGCATCAGGTTATGAGATCATCCTATCCAGAGCTGAACTATCAATTGTTAGATGTAGCACGGTCAACCCTGCAAGGTTCCTAGCAGAAGTACTTGAGGAAGGAGATTATGCCCACGATTGTACGCAAATAACTGAAATGTACTCATGTACTAGAAAGGTTGAAGAAAACGCACTAGAGGGAGGTGAGCTCCTGTTCATTGATGGGTCATCAACTATCGACCAAAGGGATGGTATAAGGAGGACTGGGGCAGCAGTGGTAAAAATGATGGAGGTACCGGTGTGTGTGGCAATGAAATGTGTACAATTACCACAGCATTATTCTGCTCAAGCAGCAGAATTGATTGCACTGATCTTGGCGTTGAGGGAAAGCTTTGACAAACGAGTGACCATATACTCCGACAGCGCGTATGTTACATCCACTGTCCACTCAGGGCTGTCGAAATGGAGAAGAAGAGGGTTTAGGAGAGCTGATGGCACTCCAGTGCAACATGCCCTCCTATTGGCTGAACTAATTGAAGCAATAAATGACCCCCAAGAATTAGCTTTGGTCAAATGCACCGCACACACCAATGGTGAAGACCACATCTCAAAAGGGAATGCAGCAGCAGACGCACATGCAAAGTATGCTGCATACTTTGGTGAGATATGGAACTCCCCAGAGTCACAGAGAGGGAGAGGGAGGGGAATGGCTAAGGAGATGTTGATAAGAGAAGGGTACACCCATCTCCCAGCCACACAGATTATGGAGCTACAAGCGGCTGCACCAATGGCCGAAAAAGAAATATGGGTAAAAAGAGGATGCACAATGTCACCAACCGACGCACTATGGCGCCAGGGTGACACTGGAAAGGTTGTAATACCATTGGCACTTTTGAACACCGCCCTGAGCCAACTACATTACCCAGCCCACACAGGCAAGGAAGTAATTGCAGCACGAATTAGGGAAGACTGGTTCTGCCCCGAGTTAAATTCTCATGTGTCAAATTTTATCAGCAATTGTCTCACATGTCAACAGTTTACGGCCGGCCACACTCTGAAGGTGATAAGAGGTACTATACCCCGGCCAGAGGGACCGTTCCGGCATCTCCATATTGACTATGTTGATATGATCAACGTATGTCAAGGAAATAGGTATATGATTGTAGTAGTATGCCCATTTTCAAGATGGATTGAAGCAGGGCCCTGTTCACACCCAGAAGCATTTAGAGCAGCTAAATTCCTAGTGAGGGAGGTCTTCCCCAGGTGGGGAGTGTGTGAGGTATTAAGGTCAGACAATGGCCCACATTTCGCAAACTAAATGTTCCAGCACATTACATCCTTGCTGAACATCAAGCACAAATTTGCATGCGCATACCACCCACAGGCCAACAGTATATGTGAACGCCTGAATGGCCTACTAAAGGAGGCAATTGCAAAGATACAGCAAACAACAAAGAAGAGTTGGTTGTATTGCCTTCCATTAGCCCTATTTGAGCTAAGGAATATACCAGGGTCCGACCACCACCTCACCCCTCACGAGGTGGTTATCGGACGTCAAATGCGCCTTCCCCTAACGCCAACATCAAGAGCATTTACCGACCACGAGAGTACTGCGAGTGTTCTTGGTGATGAAATGTACCAATATGTATCTTCTTTGATTACTAGTGTAGTGTTTGTGTCTCAACAGCTCGAGCGCACGCGGGGCGGGTCTAACAGCAATCAACAAGAAGAAGTGGATAAAGAATTGGAAAAGGAAAGACTGTGTAAAGTTGCTAAAGGTGACCACGTACTACTTCGCAATTTCAACAGAAAGTGGAACAGTCTACGATTCACTGGCCCCCATCTGGTAGAGGAGGTATCAACGAGAGCAGTAAAGCTACAGGACAAACGTGCCTGGAACCACCTACACGACGTAAAGATCTACAAACTCCAGACCCGCCCCAGCGCCACCGACAGGGCCACTGGAAGAACAACGACAGCGTCACCAACGGAGGAAAAGACTTCTACCACAACTAACGGCCTAAGTGTCCCTGTACCCTGCCACCCCCCAGATTCCCCAGAGACAACTATTAGAGGAAAAAGGGGTGATCCCCATATCGCCCACCCCATGGTTACACGATCAAAGGGTAAAGAGACTTCCGCCAGCTGAACCCCAAACCCTCTGCCCATTGACCCCCTGCCCACTGTAGTAACAATTGAACTGAAGGACACTGTTTTGGCACATATACACATGTAAACACCTGAATGTTCTCTTTCTTTTCTCTCGCACATGCAGGTAAAGCGTATTATTGTACTGTTAAGAAAGTAGATAACTAACTAATTCACTACCCAGGAGTAGATGGTACCCTCAGACGATAGTTACCTGGAAGAATTGTCACACCAATTTGTATATGAAATAAAATGGCCAACGTACCTGAAAGGAAGGAGGGTACGTGTCTACTACACAGCATTCCTCTTGGCTATAGAACATTCAATGCCCGACCTCCAACCATACTTGCCTGCCCTAAGAGATAGATCGCTTAGATTGGCACGGGAACAGCTCTTCGCCTGGGCACTGAATGACTACTTGATAGGGAGAGCTTAATAACAATAACTAACCTTAATAACGAGCATATTAAGAATTTTCAGGCGGGCAACTGTAACGTTGCAAGAATACACTTGCGTACTGCAGCAAGGAAAGAGCAAAATGCCAGTGAAATTAGCATTTGTAATAAAATTGATAGGGATTTTAATGATCACCGGGTTCCTGGCTGCCTCTGTATGGCAGTACATCTATGCTATTGATATTATTGCTGTACCCAAACCTAATATACCCCCACCCCCAGCTGCAACAGGTGTTATGTCAGGTGGTACTAGTAAAACCCCACACCAGGAAAATAGAGTTAAACGCAGCACATACTCAGATAATAAAGGCATTGACAACTATGTACAAGATTCAGCACACGTCTCTAACAACATGTGGTACCAACACATGACCAAAATAGGCAAGCAGACAACAGAAGACAGCTGCTACGTTTGCTCATTGATCCCATACGCCATGAGCGCTTCTCGAACATTTGTTGCTACGCAGATAGAGGGAAAAATAGCACGATGTATAATATACCTGGCACTGTTCCAGACGAAAGGGAGATTTCAAGGGACAGTGGTGCATCTGGTGTGGAAAACACGAGATATATATCCATATGAAAACAACTTCCTCAAGACTTATTTGAGTTACCACAAGAGCAGTTTACATGCTGAAGGATTCAAAGACATAACAAGTGGTCCTGAAAAAGGAGAAACAAAGAAGGTAACACTGCAGTACCTACCATTTGATGGGTACGGCACTGAAGTCCCTGGTATACACGGATGTTGGGAAAGACCACTGATGATAATAACAGGGAAGGTGTACATGGACAACAGATGGGACATAGGAGTGGTTGGCAGCAACATGGTAACAAGAGAAAATATTTCAACTATTGATGGACATAACCATAGATGCTGGATGACTTGGATCAAGTACCTACCCATGCTCACGTGGATGGAGAAGGATGAAGACCCAATAACGATACTGCCTTTAACTGCACCTAAGGTATGCTACCAACATAAAGGAGAGGTGGATGTAGGATACAATACCAACTGTGAAAGCGTGATGGAGTTACCTGAGGGGGGAGCAGGAACAGCAGTAGTAATGGACCATTACTGGGCCTGTGGAGACAAGGCGTATCACACACTGCCCCCTTTGTGGAATGGTGTATGCACTATAGTACACATTAATGTACCATCACTAGTGGTACCCCAGAAGCATGTGAATATGGCGAATTTCCCCAAGATGGATGAAGGGAACAAAAGGAAGAAGAGATCTGCACAGCCTCGGAAAGGGCCAGAGAACAGACGCAACGGCAACAACACTGCCCTCAACAGAAGGAAAAGACAAGGAGAACCTCTGACAGGAAATTACCTGTGGGGAAGTTCGGAAACAGCACTGACCTCAATACCGCCGGAACACAGACTATTCAGCAGAGCAGCTATGTTCTTCTCCTCAATGATACATCCTGGACTGCAGGCTTACGCAAACGCAAAATGGCTCCAGATAACTAGGTGGGAACTAATGATGACAATTAACTCTACAGTAAATGGATTCAACGCAATAAAAGAGGAATTGCGAGCAGTAAGAATGGTTGCACTACAGAACAGATATGTACTGGACCTCCACACAGCAATGGACGGAGGCGTTTGCGCAAAGATAGGACAATCATGCTGCACCTTCATTCCTGCTAACGATGCTGACAATGGTACACTCACGGAAGCTGTATCACAATTGGCCCAGATGCACTCAAAAATGATGGATGAAATTAAAGGTGTAAAAAAGCATGAGAGCTGGTTTTCAATATTATGGTCATGGATGCCATCTTGGCTGTCAGATGGACTGAAGATTATAGTTGGATGTACTATTCTGGCTGGAGCTGCACTGATCATAATAAGATTTTGGAAAGCCCGGCAGGCACGCACCACAGACGAGATGATCGAAATGGTTGGTATACACCTCTTGATGCCAACAGATGACGGCCAACACACAGGCACAATCATAAGAGAGAGAAGTTGCGCAACCAGATCATCACCAACCACCTGGACCCACCATCTGTGAAGCTCGAGAACCCAAGAAACCCCAGGAGCTACATAGGGAAATGGGTATACTGCACTCCTGGAGGAACCTGTGAATATATGTATTGGTCATTTGAAGACCATGTTAACCACTATGGACATTTGGGAGGAATAACTAAGATATGGAGAGTAAGAGGAGATAAAGAAAAGGATATATTTGTGGTCGACAAGTCGACCAGAGGGGGGACTGAAGTGGGAGAATGGAAGACCAGGCTCCCGCCCTTCCCCTCTCGCGCTTGGCCTAAAGGATCACGGCCCAGACACCCGCTACGAGAGGAGTTTGCCTATCTACCGGACGACCAAATACCCTGGTACAGGAACATACGGATGTGTCCATCTACCTGCCCAGCAGCCCGCCCTGTCCATGCCGACACCTGCGGCACGAATCAACTTGACTAAACCTACACGTCGTTAGAGATGCCATGACGACTTAGCCAACGGTCAGCACACCTGTGCAAATATACACACCGGACACTCCCGCACCAATCTACACAAAGAATATACTCAGTGCTATGACGTAGGCGACAGACATACTCACGGACGTACATCTTTATTATTTTCCACATAGGCTCTCAAAATGCAGGAACGCAAGACACATCATGAACTTATATAAAACGGCTTGCTCACGCTTCTTCTAAGAGCCATGTACTATAATGAAGAATATAATGAGGACACAATACTGAGGATAAAGCAATATGATACCGTAACCTAAAGCGCCCTGCATCAAACGGTTCCACCTATGCACCAAGCCCAAGTAGGCCGCAGGCAAAAGCTTCCATGAACATTGAATGAGCAAGAACTGGGTTGCTGACCCTGCAAAATGAGCCCAGCGAAAGCACACCGCCAAGGGCACGATGTTGCAATCTCGCACGCTGCAAGCCAACGCCAAGGTCGCACCTGCAAGATAAACCAGGCACACAGTAGGAAAAACAATATTAATTGTGTTGAATTTTTGCCTCAAACACGGTCCCACCTCACGTGACAAAGCCAAACCTGACAAGATGCCAAGCCCAGGAGGAAGGAGATGCCTGAATCCCACGTTTCAAGACACAGGCAGATACAATTAAAAGACTCATTGGACATCTGCAGCAGTGGGAGTATTCGACCTCCCAACATATGAATAAATCCTCACATTGTTTACACCTACCCATATTAAAACATTGTTGCAAATGACAGGTGCACCGCGAGCTGGGAACAGCGATAGTCCCAGACTGGGAGGCTCGCGAGCGGACCAATTAGAACATGGGGTTCTTATCACTGACGCCATTCACATTGACCAATCCTCAGAGGTTTTCATGTAACAATTTTCATGTATCAAATTGAAGGGACAGCCCAGGTATACCACCTGACTAACCCTCAGCCACTAACACCGTTCTCTATATGTGCGCTATACTAACCCTACCACTCGAGTAACCAATCCAGAGTGGAGATAGTTTTTTTGCTAAACTTTCCAAGTGACGCAAGTAGCGCGTCATACTAAGGTAAAAAGGGCCTGCGAGCCCCACGATTGTGTGTGTGTCAGGACGGACGCGTACGCTCCTTGACCCATCCCTGCCGTTTTGTCTAATAAACAGCAGAGTCACCTTGCTTCTTGCGTGTGTCTCATACTCTATCTCTTTTGGGATATACGGGAGGAGTTGGGGCCTCCCTGCCCGGAGGTCTGCAGACGGCCCGGCCGACCCCGGCAGAATTTCCCCCCGACAATATTGAACTGCATTCCTAAATTCAGACATTCCCCACTCTGTCAGTAGCATTCATTTACTCTTATATTAACCAGCATTCATTCACTCACACTTTTAGCAATCATCTGACGTCATTAATGCACACATTCAAAAGCACTTCACCCTCACTCACACACACATACTGGACTCTCTGACATGCACACACATTCACAAACACAGAAACACTCACATACAACCAGGCATTCATATGCAGATCGTTTCTGTAAATTAGTAAAATGCTTACCTGTTCATCAGCTCGGCTCTGTTAGGCAGAATTATATGCAGTACCCTTTGGGAACACCACACCCAATTAAGACTACACGTGACAGACAATTTCACCTTTGTACAAGCCTGTACTACACAGTAAAAGTGGTAGCGATGGCTGAGCAGCCAGACTTATCTCAAGAGCAAGTGAGCAGTTTCAATAGTTACACAAGGGACAGCAATTACTATGATTCAAACAAACACTGACTCAAGATTTCTGAGTAAAAGAATATACATTTATTTACACATCAGTTGTATAAAATTTCAATAAAGTAAAGCAGTTTAAAAAATCACACTCTTAATACACCACACCTTTCCAATAGGTTCCAGACAAGTTAAGCTCACAAATGAAGTGGTAGCAAAATGGCACTCCAGAAATTTAAAAGGGAGGGAAAGACAAAGTTTGGCAGAAATTGACCAGAACCAACAGGTAAGTAAGCTGGGTAATCTAGAAATAGGAACTGCAGTGATGGAATCAAATCAAACAGACTTAGGGCCAAAGTCAATAGGACAAAAGTCTTTTGCTCAAGATCACACAGTTCAGGGTAGTTTGTGGTTAAGTCTTTGCCAAGGGTTCCGGATAAAATTGGTCGGCAGAAAAGTTAGTTTAAAGAGTAGAGAAGGACAAGCCCTCGGATTGGAGAAAGATTTCACACACTTTCACCACGACTGAAGGAAACGAACAACCGGATTTTCACAGTACATTTAAATGGAGAAGCTGTAGCTGAGATGGATGTTCCTGGCAGTTCCTGCAGGCTCATGGTTCCAGAAGCGACTGTCGGAATGACATGAAGTAGGAAGACTGGAGGGTTCTGCGTGCCCAGGGAAGAAACCAGCAGCAGAGCAAAGCGACGAATAAAAGGTGAGCTCCTTAAAACCCAAGCAGGGTCCGACCTTCCTAGCTATCCGTCCCACTGTAGCTCTGTACAGCAAATTCGATTAGAGGAGGGAGTCCTGGCTTGCAGTTTGGGCCAACTGGTTGGTCCCACCAGCTCAGGGGAAGGAGATTCCTGGAGGATCATCTTTGTCATTGGAGTTCGAGGATTCAGACCTGCAGCAGGGCTGCACCGGGCATTTCAGTCGTGGTAGGGGTCCTCCTCCGTCAGTTCCTCATCGGTTCTTTCGTTCCAGTGGTAACTCTGCCTTTCCAGACGCAGAGACCTGCTTTTTATGCGGTTTTCCCCCATTCACACAGCCTGGCTGTCAATCACACAGCAGGGTGGACGTCCCGCCGGGACAGTCACCACAGCCAATCAGTTTAGAGTGCGATATGGGTCTCCAAGGAGACTCTGTGCAGAGAGTCCTAAACCCCTCCCTCACATCCTGCCCCCCCCAGACATACAGGTGCCAAAGGAGGGCTTCTGTGTAGAAGCCCGCGAAAAGACGGTGAACAAATGAACCAAACCTGGTTTGGCGAGCAGAGTAAAACACATGAAAGACTTTTACAAAAAGAAATGATGAATAAACCCAGCCGGTGTCACAAGCTTCCTTCTTTCTCACCTTTTTCTCCTTGCTTGTGCTCTTCCAGGATGAGCCTTCTTTCTTTTTTACCGACCGTGACTTGTAGAAGCCGGAACGCAAGTCCTCGGGTTCCAGTGTGAAAGCCGGCTGCCAAGCCGGTAGCATTCAATTTCCAGGAACACTGTCAATAAATCCAGGAAGGAAGATATCGGAAGGTAAGGATAAAGGGGAGAGGGGTTTCAGGAACAATGAGGAAGATAGAATGCACGAAGCACAGAGAGCGAACTCGAACAACGTCTAGTAACTCATAGGGGTAGAGTTGAGACGCGCAGAGCCGTGCAGGCGTGCTGGTTTTCTAGGAAGCTGGCGAGTGCATGCAAAGACTAGACTGCAACAGTTCTGACTGGTCGACCATCTTGGATGAGTCGCAGAGTTAATGCCGTGGTGCATCATGGACCATGAAGTCCAGAAGGGTCGAAACCGGCTATTCCTGACAGCATGCCTCCTCCTGAGCCCAGACCCACCAGGTTTGCCCGGGTGTATTCGATGAAACCTTTATAGTAGACAAGGAGCATTCATGTTAGAAACTGATTCCCAGGTACGCTCGCTGGGGGGGTAACCTTTGCACTCTACCAAGTATTGTAGTTGTCCTCGTCTATACCTGGAATCCCAAATCCTGGAGACTTCGAATTCAACCTGATCATTGATGCGATGAGCACAGGATTAGGTCTAGGAACTGTCTGATTGGATTGTACATATGGCTTCAATAAGGAAGTATGAAAGACCGGATGAATTATTTTCCAGGATTATGGGAGCTGAAGTCGATATGCCAATGGGTTAATGATTTCCTTGATGGTGAAAGGTCCATAATACTTGGGAGCCAGTTTGTTAGGCCGTAGATGTCGAGGAAGGAGTTTGGAGGATAGCCAGACTTCATCCCCTATTGAATAAGGAGGGCTAGGTCTCCGCTTGGCATCTGCATATCGTTTTACAGATATCCCGGCCTTTTCCAGATGTTCCTTAGCATCCTTGTGAACATTTACCAACTTTTCAATCCAGCTATCAACTGCAGGTACCGGAATAGGATCTAAAACTGATGGTAAAACTGAAGGATGGAATCCTTGACTGCAAAAAAATTGGCTTGTCTTGATGGCCGAATGATCTGAATTGTTGTAAGCGAATTCAGCTACCGGAATCAATAGCAACCAAACATCCTGGACCTTGTAAGCAAAGCAGTGAAGATATTGTTCTAAAGTCTGGTTGACTCTTTCTCTGATCCCATTGGTTTGGGGATGGTATCCTGAAGACAATGCCCGCTGAATGCCTAATATTTGGCAAAGGTGTTTCCAGAACTGGGAAATATACTGGGGACCTCTGTCGGAGATGATCTTGGAAGGTAATCCATGGAGCCTAAATATGTGTTCAATAAATATCCCAGCAATTTCAAGTGAAGAGGGTAATTTGAACAGCGGTGTGAAATGCGCTGTATGGGTAAACAAGTCAATTGTAACCATTATAGTCATATATCCCCGGATAAAATCTGTAGCAATGAACTCCCAAGGATGTGTTGGTAATGTAGATTGATGCAAAAGACCGGCAGATCTCCTATTGTCATGTTTGTTTTGATTACACACAGCACAGTATGGGATGTAGGTTCTTATGTCAGTAGTCATTCTTGGCCACCAGAATTGCCTCTGTATGAGATGAAGGGTAGTAGTAATGCCTCGATGTCCTGAATGAAAGGTGTCATGACAGAGATTCATGATTTTATCTCTCAGTCCTTGTGTAGGGATGACCAGTTGTTTGTCCTTGAAGAAATAACCATCTTTTGTGTTCAGGTTCCATTGATTATTCCAGGTGTATTCTTGCCAGAGATCAGAGGAAGATGTGTGAGCATGGATGTCTTCCAGGAGAAATTTAGCTTGCGCCACAAACACAGTTTTGGAAACATCTTGGGAAAGGCCCTGACCTCGACAAATTCGTAGTCAGGACATCTGGATAAAGCGTCTGCGATGATATTATTGATTCCAGGAAGGTGGTTAATTTGAAACTAGGACTGCACGAAAAGAAGGCCCAATGGGCCTGGCGACTGTTTCTACATTCCAGGGATTGTAGTACTTGTAAATTCTGATGATCTGTTCATACTTGCATTGGATATTTAGCTCCCATGAGTAAATGACGCCAATCAGTGAATGCTTGTCGGATGGCCAATAGCTCCTTCTCCAGGACGGAATAATGGCATTCACTTGGCGTCAATGTACGGGACAGGTAGGCAATTGGATGTTCCATCTTGTCCACAAATTCTTGTTTTAGGACTGCCCCAGTGGCATAGTCAGAAGCATCTGTTTCCACCAGGAAGGTTCGATCAGTGTCAGGCTGGGCTAGGATAGGACCTTCAGTGAATTTTCTTTTTAGATGTTGGAATGCCTTCTCTTGTTCTGCAGACCAAATAAACGGTGTATCCTTCTTTGAAAGTGCCACGATGGGATGTACAATTTCAGAAAATGTTGGAATACATTTTCTGTAAAAATTTGCAAGCCCCAAGAAGGATTGTATCTGCTTCACAGTGGTAGGCGCCGGCCACGAAAGGTTGGAATCTATCTTACACGGATCCATTCCAATTCCATTAGGACTGAGCACAAATCCAAGGTAATGAACGGTTTGAGCATGAAATAGACATTTTTCAGGTTTGGCCAGGAGTTTGTTTTCTCATAATCGCTGCAGAACTGCCTTAACATGCTCTTGATGAATCTGAGGATCTTTAGAATAAATCAATATATCATCCAGGCATACGATAACAAAAAGGAACAACATATCTGAAAACACTCTGTCCATGAATCGTTGAAATACCGCAGGAGCGTTGGCAAGACCGAAGGGCATGACCAAACATTCGAAGTGGCCAAAAGGTGTTCTAAAGGCTGTCTTCCATTCATCACCTTCCTTAATTCTAATAAGATGGTAAGCACCCCTAAGGTCGAATTTGGTGAAAATAACAGCTCCTCGAACGGCCTCCAGAATGTCGGAAATGAGTGGTAATGGATAACGGTCCTTGAGGGTACATTGATTAAGACCACGGTATCCAAACAGGGTCTTAACTCCTTTGTGTTTTTCTTGGGAACAAAAAACAAAGACGCAACAGCGGGGGACTTTGAAGTCCCGATGGTTCCATTTGCCAAGTTGGTATCCAGGTACTCACGTAAAGCCTTCTTTTCAGGTTTGGATAAAATAAACATTCACCCAAATGGAATCACGGCAGAGGAATCTGTTTCAATGGCGCCGTCCTCAGGTCTGTGGGGTGGAAGACCTTGAACAATGTCTGTTGAAAACACGTCAGAGTAGGTCTGGTAGGATTCCGGTACTTGGATAATGTTGGATATGCTTAAGGAGGATGGTTCGGGGTTCTGAGAGTTTACTAAGGAAATCCAGGACGTGTCCTGACATAAACAGTGGGACATACAAAACTCCAAGCCAAGGAACAAGGAACCTGCTGTCCAATTGATGTATGGGTTGTGCTTCTGTAAGCAGGGCATGCCTAAAACCATGGGATAGTGGGCATCCTTTATGATGTCAGATCGTATTCTTTCCTGGTGGTTGTTTATTGACAGTTACAATTCCTTTGTTTGGTGAGTAATGGGACCTGAAGACAAAGGTCTACCATCGATTCCTTCCACTGGTTGTGTCACTTCTTTGAGCTCTGTCGAAATTTTATGAGTGGTGGCCCATTTGTGATCAATGAAAATCCCCATGGCACCGCAGTCCACGAGAGCCAGGATGGGAAAATATTAATTCTCGGTAGATGTCAGTATAGTTTGTAGAAGCACTAAGGTATTCTGTCTAGGAGTATTCAAGGAAGGAATGGATGCGGAACAGCCATCTTTCTCCCGAAGCTGTGCTCCGTTTAGGATCGGGAGCTTGCGGTTCCCTAACGCCGGGGTGGTGCTATAGGACATTCTCTAACTAGATGTTTGTCAGAGGCACAGTACATGCAGAGACAAGTATCGATTCTACAGAGCCTTTCTTGTGGAGAAATTGGCCCCCTGAATGCACCTAGTTGCATGGGTTCTGGATCCGGGGTACGTGGAACAACTGTCTCTTTGGTAGTTGAGTATTCAGTAGTTGTCTTTGGGAATGTTTTCACCTTTTTTTTTCTCAGCCTTTCTCTCCTGGATCCTAAAATCTATCAGCAAGGAAAGATCCATAAGGGCCTGAAAGGTTCCTGGACGTGCCACTCTGGCTAGCTCGTCCTTTACTTCATCATTTAAACCCCTTCTGAAGAGAGTGAAACTGGCTTCTTGCAACCAATCTGCTTCTTTGGCTAGCTGCTTGAAGCGAGTCACATAAGATAGCATATCCTGACTCCCTTCCTTAAATTCAAGAAGTCTTTCTTGTGCACTGTAGACAAGCTCTGGTCGATCGAACATGGCTTTTAGGACATCCACAAATCCTTCGTAGTTATCCAAAAGTTGATCTCCCGAATTAACCAAGGGAGTTGACCAGGTTAAAGCATTACCCGTTAATTGGGATATCATGAATCCAACCTTTGCTCGCAGTGTTGAAAAATAGTAGGGTTTGAAAGTGAAGTGCACTAAGCATGAATCTAGGAAAGAACGCAGGGACCTAGAAGATCCATCATACTTGTCGACAACACCTCCTACCAGAATGCTTTCTTTGATTGCGAAATCCCGGGATAGAACCAGCTGTTTTAAAGCTGCATTTTCGGCTTTGCGATTTTGAACCTCAGTAGTTAATTCTTGCATACCTCTCATGAGGTCTTGGACTGCCACTTCCATATCTGTTTCCGTATCAGGTTCTAGGTGCCTCAATCTGTCACACGCTTCCTTCTTTCTCACCTTTTTCTCCTTGCTTGTGTTCTTCCGAGACGAGGCTTCTTTCTTTTTCACCAACCGTGACTTGTACAAGCCGGAACGTGAGTTCCCGGGTTCCAGCGTGGAAGCCGGCTGCCAAGCCGGTAGCGTTCGATTTCCAGGAACAATGTCAATAAATCCAGGAAGGAAGATATCGGAAGGTAAGGATAAAGGGGAAAGGGGTTTCCAGGAACAATGAGGAAGATAGAATGCACGAAGCACAGAGAGCGAACTCGAACAACGTCTAGCAATTTGTAGGGGTAGAGTTGAGACGCGCGGGGCCGCAGGGGCGTGCTGGTTTTCTAGGAAGCTGGTGAGTGCATACAAAGACTAGACTGCAACAGTGCTGACTCGTCGGCCATCTTGGATGAGTCGCAGAGTTAATGCTGTGGTGCATCATGGACCACGAAGTCCTGAAGTGTCAAAACCGGCTATTCATGACAGCCAGAACCGTAATAAAACATATATGGTCTAGCAGGTTTAAATTCGAGGCTACCAAGATAGCCTAAAACAATACCAAGGTTTTTTAAGATAACAGTGGTAGGAAAAATAGGGTAGTTACCACTGCCACCAGCCAAGTCTTGATGAAAAGGGAGTGAAATAATGCTCCAAGAGAAACAGACGAAAAGGGATAAGTATTAACCCTTTCCAGTACTCCATGTAAGATGGTTTGTACTGGGTCTGTGATTTTACAGAGGCTAATAAAGTTAATGACAACTTTATATGTTCTGGGAGACAGTAGCCAGTTCCAGAAAAATGGAGTCTGAGTTGGGAAGTTTAAAAGACAACCCTGTGTCACTGCACTGAAGGTGCTGTGTAACACACAGTAAAAAGATGATGTAGGTGAGGCTCAACAGTCTATGAACACAAACATTTTAAACACACACAGCAAAACACATGTAAGAGTGGGAAAAAAAGGCTCACCCTCTTACCAGGTGAAAAAATAAATCCTAGAAATCCAGAAAAGCTGCTGAGGGACTCATTAGGTAAGGGAAATTAGCAATTCTGTATAATTCTCTCTAGCAGGCTCATAACTCTCTTGTAGGCCAGAGATGCTCTGGAAAGGGCCACCTGGTATATTCTCCAGACAGACATCAGAGAGATGTGTCCATCAAACATCTATCCCTACTTCCTGGTGCCTGCAGAGCAAAGCAGAACACTTGGACTTGCCACCCAGCCCATCATAAGCAACAGGGATGCTCAGGAGAGCCCCCTGAGCATTTTGAGGGTGCAGTACCACAGCCAGCATGGCCACTGTGACAAGCAAAGCTGGGGAAGAAAAAAACGCCCTGATCTTGCATGGCTCATTGTCTGCGCACAGCTGGGTTACTTCACCCAAGAGGAAAGCTGGTTTCCCCACAATACAGCCAACCCAGGAGTGCTCCCTCGGCTGCACGCTGTAGATGAGGGGGTGTTCAGGTTTTAACCTGGGTATGGCTTCTGCTTCTCCATAATGGGGTTGGGGTGGCGCCCCGTCTCCCATTTTGGAAGAGACGCACATGCTGGTATCCTATGAAAAGGGATGAGTGGGTTGGCATTCATTGACACATCTTTTTGCATTGCAGCCATTTTAGAGTTTTTTTGTGTGTAAACATCACCCTGGCTGCGGCACATTATTTCACACAAAATACTGATCCTTACCCCTGAGTTAGTTTCCCAGGGTTCTAGTAACTCTAATGCCCCATTGAGCATGCCATACTAGTTGGACACATTTCTCGGCCTGCTATAAAGGCCCTTGCTTATTAACTGGGGCTGCAACCATTACACGGTTTGAACGGGCTTATAGGTTAATTTAAGCTCATCGTCTCTCCCAACGGACCACTTTAAGACAGTAACTTAGCTTAAACTCGGCTTTACATGTTATATGTTCGGCTCAAATCTGCCCCTGCGCCCTTAAGATCTAATTGGATGAAAGCCTTAACAGCTCACCTTTCTTTCTATAACCACACTTGATACGTTATTTTTTTTCTTATGCAGAGGATTCATTATGATAGTTTCCTTTTGTGCACTCAATCAGCCAATTGTGCTTTAGCATTTTCATTTTACCTTTAATTATCTCATAGAAAATAAATGTCATTAGTTATCATTTACTAATGTCTCCATGCAGTTGCATTTTGTTGCCTATTCCTAACAATTTCACGTGATTTGTTTTTCATCCTGTTTTATCTGGGCTCCAAGGCACTATATGGCCATTGCCAATGCCAATCCTGCCTCCATCTACATGTCATTCCTTGCATCTACTATCAGCCCGGCTTAATGAAAGCATCGTATGCAGGCCCTTAGGAGCAATCTGCCAAGAGACAACGACACATTAGGATTCTCTGAGCTGTGCATGTCTCCCAGATTGCAACACCTGTGATCGCTTAGTGAAGTACAATGGGACTTGCTCTATCACTGCCATTTCTCTCAATGTTGAGGATTCATCTTAATTGTAACATGCTCCACTTTATTCCATGCAAGAGTGTACAACTGTAGCATAAAGCCAGGACTCTATAACATACAAAGCTGACAGCATTGCCAGACTATAATGTATAGAAAGCATTAGTTTGCTAATGGCATGTATTTCCCCAGGCGGGTTATTGTTCTGCATGATTTGTGTTTATATCATTTCCTTATTGCCTGGCGAATTTTCATGGAAATAAGACATGGCACCTATTAATTATGAAAAAGGGATATTTGTTCTGCTGACAGGAAGTATAGTAAAACAATTACCCGAATTTGATTTAGATTAGTTTTAGCTCCGATAATGTACTTTACTACACTAAATAAATATTACATAAATATGAATATAAAGGAAATATGTTTTGGGGACTTTTAAAACCCCACTATTCTTGTGATTGTCTCAGCAGCTGATGACTTGCTAAAAACAATTGTTGTAAATGTTGCTCCATTCTATCTTCTCAATCCAATAGAGCAAGGGCGGAAATGAAGACAGGGCCCAAGGAGTGCAGCAACACCAGGTTTCTGCACCTTTTAACAGCACTGTTTACTTGGGCATAACATGGCATTCCTAAGTAATGGTCTCTCCTGCTTCCGGGTGATGGAAATTGTGAAAAACAGATGTGTGGCACTAACCTGTTGTGCTAAGGCTGAGCAACGGCACAACAGGTTCAACAATGTTCTTATTAAGTGCAAATTGCAGCAGGGTTTGGACTAAAGGCCTACAGAACCTAGGGTCCAATGTTGGAACTGTAAGGTTTCCAAATGCTACAGTTCTTTACCCTTCTCTTATTTGACCTTTGCCCCTCCTTGAGTTACAAAACTCTAAAGTCCAAATAGTCTGCCCAAAGAAAGTTTCGGACCATGCAGGTCTTTACCTGGTTACCCAAAGCTACCAACACAATATATCAATGTTCATCTAACAAAAGAGTTATTGTACCTGCCCATTCCCAGATTAATAAATTAAACAACAATGTTTGCTCTGAAAGGCTCTTTCATGCTTGTACTCACAATATCCACTCCTCCAGTCTTCCTGTGTTCACCAGCTCTCTGAGGATTCCTTATATCAGTTGCTTTTCTTAAGCCTGCCCCTGGTCCTGGGTTGCTTCATGTATGCTCAACTCATGTATACTCAACTCAATACTTATTTCATGCTAAAGGTGTTCCCCCAACCCTGGCTTCAATAAGTTTCTCTCAGGCCTTTGGTTTCATCGTCTTTCACAACAGATCTGTTTTATGCATCACCCTGCACAACAGGTTGCTACCAGTCCTTGGGTTCACAAAATTAGTAATCTTTTATTTTTTTTATTTTATTTACATGTTTGGTTTAATACAACGTTTCACACTGGTAGGATATTAAAACCTTATATGTACAGAAAAAAAAACAAAATACAATAATAATACCTACAAGTTATCTTTTAACAAGGACAAAATGGCATTAAAATCATTACAATTTAATTCATGTAAATATTCTTCAAACTCAGTGACCTATATAAATGTATTCAGTCGAGAACAGAAGAGCAACATTTTCTTTTAAAAGTATTGAGTTCATATCCAATAGCGCCTTCATCAATTTCAAAAGAAATTGCATGTTGGCTGACATTAACATACGATTCCACAAAAATTCACATTTTAAAATGATGACCTCTTCACCTAACAAGGTAAAATGTTTCTGATTTACTTTTTTTCATCCCCTTACAATACAGCAAGAGATGTTTAATTGATTCTAATTCCTTTGAGTCACAAAAATGGAACACCGTACTATTCATGTCCAACCTGACCATGTGACCCACTACAAGAAACGTGGGCGTCATGTTCAGATGAACACTTATTAAGCCCTAAAATGAATGAAAGGTAATTGTCTTAAAAAAATAAAAACGTTAAAGCGCTGCTAATACGATGAATGATAGCAAAATCAGTAAGTGAGGAACATGATTCTTTTTCACTTTTGTTAATATCCCAAACATATACAAATATGTATTTCTTTGATTTACCGGGATTGGATACTAACTCTAATTCACTAGAGTCTACCATCGGAAGATACGAGCTCCCTTCCATGACACACCATTCAACCTCAATCATAGACTAATTTCTAAAGGCCACATACACATTTGCAAAGAGAGAATTCTATACGGGGTATAAAATGTTCCTCAATAACTTATTTGTTTCCACCAAATGTAAACTTTTAAAGGGGAGAGACCTAAAAGCTGTATTATAAATGCGATTGGAAACACAATCGGGATACCAAGAATTGGTTTCCCGTTCTCCCCCGGTCTTCCCAGCTATCTTTTTTAGCTCCACCCAAATGTTTATCGGAGTTTGTTCCAAACCATAACCAATCATTGGTGTGCTCAGTGTGCTTCCGTGTGACTCGGAAATGGCAGAGTACTCTGCTTTCATTTTCACTACAACATTGGGAGGAAGTCTTTTCACAGTTTCCATCAATCTGCAGACGTGGTCTGAGAGGTAAGACTCCAAAAAGCCTCAGACTTGCGAACCGTGCAATGTGCACAGTGTGTTTCCATGTTCCCACTGTGCCAGCGGAGTCGAAGGAACCAGCTGAAGGTACCTATCTAATTGAAAAAACTCTTGAATATTTTGCTGAGTGCATAGATGCATGTAACCAATCCTTCCGCCTGGAGTAATGTTGAGCATTATATTAGATTTATAAGGCAGAAGTCCTGCAAGATAAATTGGTGTATCCGCGGATAAAAGTAAACAAGTGATGAGCCGGGTAGGGAGTGTGTTACTCATAGCCCTCCTGGAAGGCATTGGATGCGGCGACCTACAAGAGAGTGATAATTTTAAACAAAATCCATAACCTGAAAACTATTAAAGCAGAAACAATGTCCTATTCTCTTTATATATAAGAATGCCAGTCCGTATGCATCTGCAGAACTTGTGATGTAATCTGAGGAAAGGCAGTGAAGCTAAAAGGGACACCCCTTCCTAGGCTACGAATAACAAAGTAGCAAAAAGAAGAACAGAAAAGAGCTCTATTAATCCACAACATAGAACTATCCCAGCGTTTTTCACAGGAGCACTATCTGCTTCTGAGGGGATAGTGGCGGAATCAAACATGGATGGCTCGGATGCGGTGAGGAACCCTCATGAGACCTCTAATTATGATGACATCGACAACAATTCTTTATTATACTTATGTCTATCCACCCAACAAAGTATGGCTACAATTGCAGAAGGGCCCCGGACAACTGAGACCGAGGTGGAGGCTCAAGTCCTAAGATCGGCTGCCAATTCACCTGTAGCAAAGGCCGCTTCCCAACTATCAGCTTCACCAAATCTGGTCTTAGACTCACAAGGTGATTTAGAGGTGGAAGAATCACATCTACATGATCCAGAGATTAATAGCCAGGCTGTATTTGCGGATCTTCGATCTTTCATGATGTCAACGCAATTCGCGATGAAAATCTTACAAAAGTTGTGTGATAAGTTACATGAGAACTTGCAACAAATAACTAAGAGCAAACAAGATCCCATTGAGCCTGAAGGTACGATACCCAAGTCAGGGAATAATGACCCAATCGAAGCCTCTGCTACTTTTTACTCCACGAAACAACAGCGGCTAGCTAAAAGAGCGGCAGCCCGCAAAACATCCAATGAGAGGGCAGCGTCCCTGCCCCCCATTATGACTCCAGTAAAGAACACGAAGAAAGCACACAAGCGGGCTGTTCATAAGAATAAACACCGAAGTAGGGTGACGGAAACTCTTACCAGCTGGTTGATTGCTGGTGAAAGTACCAATGTCCTAATAGATGAGCAAGACATTAGTTCTGCTTCACTGGTGATCCAGCCATTACCAGAAGCAAGAGAGATATCTTCTACACTGAATAAACACCCGAGGGGCCAGGGTAGAGCTTTACTTGCACCATCTGTAGCTCTCCCAACAAAAATTCCTGCTCAGGAGAATAATCATTGAAACAAAATCTGTATCAACAAAAACCTAAACCAAAAAAGCAGAAATAACTGGTTGGCACGGACAGCCTTCCTTGGCCGCCTACATCTGATTCCACAGCTACACGTGCTGGTATCCGAAGATTTTTCATTTGTGGAACCACTTTATGGCTGTAATCTTAATGTCTCAGCGATCCACTTTAACTACTCCACCACGATACAATTACTACGTAACTTTAATATACAACTTCCTGACATCTCCGGATAGACTTCCAGCACTGGAAGTCGATCCGGAGATGGAAGATCCTGCTTTATCTATAACTGCTAATGGGAAACACAGTGATTTGGGCAGAGTGCCCCACCTACCAGGAAAAGCCAAGGTTCAAATGGAAGACCTACAAACTATGTTAAAATGGCTGGCCGAATCGCTTCCCCTGGCTATGCAAAAACAATGAGTAACATCCCTGATGTCCTGGAAAACCCGGGGCTTCTCCCATTTCCTAACTCCAGCTGGGTCACTGTCTTACATTACTCATCACACCTTCTTTCTATTACAGGAGACTTGATTGCTGTCACCAGTTGTAATAGATTGTTTTAGCATATACCAGTCTTACGCTTATACAGGCCCAAGGGGAGACCTAACAGAGGTTTAATTACGGGCATAAAGACTTCCTTAAATTCTGAAATGATATTTACATCATCTAATATGCTGGCAGTGGAATTGTCCATGCCTTTGGGGACTGCCTATGCCAAGTTGCTTATAATAAATGTCTACAATCCCCCTGGGGTCATATACAGAGGGCAGTTGCAAGATGATTTGCAAGAAATATTCTTGAATTGGGATCGTGGCCAGAATCCCGCTGGAATTTTGGTGGCGGGTGATCTAAATTGTAGATGTGCAGAAACAATGGCCACACAAGTTGAGGGGAAGCTCTCAGAAAAAAATTCCATGAGGATAAATCAGATGGATAACGAGGGGGAGGGCTGGATGAGATTCTTTCATGCATGGGAACTAGAAATGATAAATGGTTGTACAAACAGTGATCGCCCCGGCAAAGCTACCTGGATGTCAGGCAAATCTAGCGCCATATTAGATTATATTTTTGTGAACACAACTCTGGCCCTGAGGGTTGATGATGTTGGTATAAACCCAAACTCTTTGAATGATCATGAGACGATAGTGCTCAGTCTAGGGCTTGAGCTGGCACAGCCTATTATTGCATATAAGGGGGAGATGGGAGTAAATCACAGTGGCAATAGGCTCAAACGGTCTGATAATAATCTCACTAAGGCCAGACGAGCCAAAGTAATAAGTGTGAGACCTGATATCAGTGTCATGATCACTGCTTCCAAGGAGCCAGGACCAGCCCAACGTCCTTGGAAGCAGGCCCCTAACCCTAATCCTAGGCACCAGCCGGTCCCCACGGGGACCTTTTGGACCTTGTCCTGGCGACGGTGGCACCAGGCTCATCAGAATCATCGGTCCCGGCACTGGAAGCGCCGGGCTCATAATATGTGTGCAGATGTTTGGGTGGACTTACCTGCAGCAGACCATGCTGCTTACTTACCAGTCACTTAGAAGTCCTCTGTAAACAGGAACTACTTTCTTACCTGGGTGGGGCAGCTCCATTCCTTGGATTCAGCATGGGGAAAGCTTCTGGAACTGGAACTCTTTTCTTACCTAGGCGGGGCCGTGGAGGAAGACGCCTCATCACTCCAAGGCTATTTAAATCACACCCGATTGATGAAACGTGCTTCGCTTTATTCTGCATCTGCAGCAGAATGCTCACCGAGTCTGTTCCAGCCTTTCTTCCTCAATCTGCAAGAATCATACTCACCATTCCTGTATCCAGTCGACAGCAGTATCTGCAGAGACAAGAAACAGCAGGTTAGCAAGGCAGTCTTAACTCGCAGTGCTTACTCACCTGATCCATCGGCTGCGGTCATTTCGGCACGCTGTACTTTCGCCTGTGAAGACAAAAGCATTGTCATTACTTACCGGCACTCCGTGAACTCTGGAATTCTTCACGCTGCATCGCCACCTGCGGAGATAAAAGCATCGTATTTACTTACGGGCCTTCCGCGGACTCCGGCGCTGCAAACAAGCTTCTGAAAGACAAAAGAAGAGACATTAGACAGGTATTTACTTACGCCCATCGCGCTCTTCACAATAGAACGCCTGCAAATACTCTGGTGCCTCTTCAGCACGAACTACGCTGCAAGGGAAAAAACAGCTAGAGCGCTTGCATTTACTCACGCATTTCCAGGCGCTTTATTTCATCTTCCTCAAGAGTCCTGCAAGCAAAAGGGGAGAAAAGCATCATACGAAGTCCTGTTCAATGTTAACGTGCCTTGCACCTAAAGACTCTAAAGACTATAAAGACTAAAAAGGTGTCTGGAAACTCACCGCTCGTGCGATTAACGACGGTAAAGGTCCTCTGAGTCCAAGAGGCCTATGTTTCACCAGTGAAGGAAATGGCAACAGCGCCCTGCATCAGATGCAGATGGAGAGTCCAGCATTCACCTATCTAAGGTGAGCACGTTGACCTGGGGGCTCTACGGAGAAGCTTGGGAGAGAGAGGAAGAGAGACATTAAACAACCCAGACCATTAACCCCTATATTCTTTCACCTGCAGAAAACTCACCCTACGAGTTCGTCACACAGTGCGAAGAGGTTCGACCCCAGAAGCCCATCGAGTCCTGCACATCACCTTTCGAGTCACAGACACATTCCTGCCACGACCTGCGCCTCCGTGGGAATCAGGTGAGCGTTACAATCAGCTCCTTTCAGAATATGACAACAGATAGTATCGACGGCTGGATACGGGCCTTCTCGATTAAACATGCAGGAGGAAAGATTTCAGTCCTGGCAAAAGGATCAAAAGTACATAAACCCTATAATAAAGTTATGAGAGAGGCCAAATGTAAACTCAGACGAGATCTTCGAGGTCTGGAAAGTGTAAATCTTTCGCGAACTGCCGATCTCAAACAGAGGAGATCTCTAAAAAATGCCTATGGAAACTGGGTGAAAAGGTGGAGATGGAGTAGTAACAACGTAGCTTGTCAAAATATGGCAGTGACTCTCACCAGTGGGAACACCCATTGTATCTGGAGGATTCTGGGTGAATTTATAACCAAAAGGGGTGCCTGATTTAAGTCCCTGGTCTTCCAGGAGTCATTTATTAATAATCATAGATTGGACCAACGGAACAGGGAATAGCCACTCAACACATGTATCTATTTATAAATACCAATAAATGCTAAATATTCAATTCAAAATCTTTTATTTTCATATCAAAATATATAAAATACTTTTTTAAAACATTTAAACAAACAATTATCTACATATTCTACTCAAACTGATTCATTCCTACTATTCATTCCAAATGTTTTATTATTTTTATACCAAATCAATGGCATATATTTATATGGACTTCTATTAGTCAGCCTCAAATTTTTATTTGCACAATGAAAAAAGTCCTCCACCAAGTGGTCTGATGGTTCCGTCCATGTGCTCCTAGTCACACAGAAATGCGTCTACACGTGTTTCGGTTGTCTTTCAGGACGTCAACAATTTTCACACCTTTATTCTCGCAACCTTCGTCAGGACAAAATGTGGGGAGTTTCCTTGTTCCCATTAGCAACAAGTAGGGTGAGTAACACCACCTAAAACATAATACACAATATCAGATTCCAAAATCACTCATTCTCAATTCTAAAAACATTTTGGCTATTCCCTCTCATTTTTTAACCACAGTAGATGTGTATAAATGATTCTAAACAGTAATCATTGCATCAATGTGTCTGAGTGATAATACTTGACACTTAGTCATCATTGTTAAGTGGATTAATCCTGTTCCCATCCCTGCATAGTGGTCGAATCCATCTGACCCCACCCAGAATGCAAACAAACATACATTGGGCCTCATTACGACCCAGGCGCTAATGGGTTAACAGCGCCGTAAAAGGCTGCGGCGCCGTTAACCTATTAGCGCCTAATTACGAGGTCCCTTTTTCGGGCACCCGACCTTAACGGCTGGTGTAGACCAGCCATTAAAGAAGGGCCCCGCAAAGGGACCTTGGTGCTAATTACGGTGCGGCTATTTGCGGCACCATACTTAGCGCCTTCTCCATTCCCATTGAGCCCTATGGGGCAAAAATGGGAATGGGGAAGGGCCATGGAGGAAGGGGGAATTACCGCCCCGCCAACCTTGTAATGGGGTGGTAATTCCCCCTTTCTCCATGGCGGAGTCGGTAATTTACCGGCATGGACCATGGTGCTAATAGCACCATGGTCTTCCTCCAGGGTCGTAATGAGGCCCATTGTACTTGTTTTGTGCTATACTTACTCCAAATCGTCAAGTCTAAATATTGTGATGGGCAAAATTCGGACTCTATTTCTTAATTGGAAGTTCTTTGAGCTTCATATCGCAATTCAAGAAGATAGCTCATCAGATGGTTCAGATTCCCTCCTATAGAATGGGAAAACTTATGGTAACGAGGTATCATATCATTGGGGGTATTATTTATCCTGGAAACTATCATACACTTACATCTGCATGTATTATTTTAATTTCCAACTTGCAGCGATTATATTTGTCAATAGTTATTTTCCAATCAGACAGACTCTGAAAATAAATTAGGGAGACTAAGAAGCCAAAACCACATTCTTACTTGTTCGTCATATCATTATTTCTTACATCCTTCCGTTCACATATTTCATTGAATGTTTCAAACAATGTTATCTAGTCCTTGCTGTTAATCTAACCCTATTTATCTTACAAGGCTGTATCCCCCTATATTCCTATACCTCCCTCCTCTGTATTCAGAATATATCCTCCTTGTTTGTGTCTACCTCAACATTTACAAAAACCGAATTGCTGCAATGCGCATATTTTCCTTCACACATTTGGTTTAGACCCAGTCCAAATAAATGACCCTGTCTGGATAGATAAACCCATCCTTTCCTCGCTTCTCTATCCCTCCTTCATAGTGCCCATTACTTCTTACAAACAACACTTCTGGCCGCCGTCACTTACCTTCAATACTCTGTCGTCGGCCGCGTATCCTCGCATGCTCGAACTTTCGGCGCCTTTGGATTTCCTGCCATCGCATGGTATTCCTTTTTAAACTCTCTCGATCATGAAAATCGAGAGAGGACTGTCCTGTTCATTTCGAAGGATGACATAAAAAATGGACTATCCAACATACTGCCGCCCTCCCTAAAAGACTGACTCTTTCCTATATTCTTCAGTGGATTTTCAAAAGTAGATTTTCAAAAACCGCCAACTTGTTCACAGCGCAAAATTATATAACATGTATCTTTAGGGGAAGGCTCATATATATGTATTCCCAATGCCTCAGACTCATCAATGATGAAAAAATAGAGACAGAATCACGGCAAAGAAAGTATAAAGTATACCTTTTTAAAAAAACATGCAATTATATATTACTAGTGCCGCAGAATCGCCAATAATAAATGCATCGTGTCACTACTCATCTTCCCATTGAGCCATATTTAATTTCTCCTCCTATTACCAGATTATTGGATGATCCCTACAAATTAATTTTGCATAGTGAACATTTGTGGCCTGCAGATTCGCACTTGTGTCCACGGTCAAACTTGAACTTAATCCACACTTATATTCCATTACCTGAACCCTAATTGCCAAATGCTCGCTCAATGTGTAATTAAGGCACCCCACTCTACTGAAATGTTCAGACCATTCTTTACGGTATCTAGGTGGTATATCCAACGTTGTTCCAATTTATGGAGAATAGTAGATATATCTCCACCTCTTTTTGGCACTTTCACAGTTTGTAGAAGAAACCATCTTAAATGTTTTTATGATGCGTAAGCATAAAATGGTCAACCAGCGGTTTATCAGCTATCCTATTCCGGATAGAGCTACAGTGTTCCCCTATACGCGGTCTGATCTCTCTTGTCGTCTTGCCCACATATAATAAATTACAGGGACATCTAATAATGTGAACAACATTTTTGGTACGACAATTTGTATGTACATTCAATTTCCATTTTATGGCACCGTGATTAAACTCATGCCTGAAATCCTTTTGGGCACCGGGCCCTAATAGCCCTAATAGCCTGGTGAATGCAGTTCTATTCCATAACTCGTTCTTTTGGTCCTCCCTATTCAAAATACTGTTTGTTAATGTTTTGGCTGAAGGTAAAATTCCTATCTGCTGGCAAATCGCCCACCTGGTACTGAGTCTGAAAAAAGGTCCCCCCCTTGATCCTGGCAACAATAGGTTGTTATCCATGCTGGCTTCATCCAGAAAGTTGTTTGCCTCATTTTTACTTAAAGAGCTTCAATCTTGGGTAGAGCAGGGAAATGTACTGGATAAATTCCAAAGTGGGTTCTGTGCCGGTTATTCTACGATCCATAATCTTCTCCTCCTTGACCATTTGGTCGAACAGGCACGTGTGACCACTAGGCCCCTTCTTTACGCAATCTTCGTCGACTTCAAAGCAGCTTTCAACACTGTTAGGAGGGAGCTGCTCTGGAGGAAACTGGAGCTTTTAGTCTGTCCATAGGGCCATTATACATTGAGAAATTGCTCCACAGTAACAACACAGTCTATCTGAGGCTGGATAATAGTGGAACAATGGCCCCTCCGATTAGGCAAACAGAGAGAGTTGAAGAAGGCTGTTTAATAGTGCCCATTTTATAAAACCTTTTTGTTTCTGATCTCCCAGATTATCTGGCCCACTTAAAGCCTGTCCACCAAAAATCAGTCTTTCCCGCTGTCGAGTACTGGCATACGCTGTTGACTTGGTCCTTTTAGACCATACCTTTAATGGTATTCAGCGTATTGCCAGGGGCCTATGGGTGTATGCAGGTAAAAATGGACTAGTGGTAAACAATGATAAAATCCAAATTATGCTATTTGCAGCTAAGCAAATCGTAAGACCTAGACTTCTGATCCAAAATACTGATTTTGCATATACTCCAGTATACAAATATCTTAGAATAGAATTTGAAGTCCGTAGAGGCTATAAAATATGCATTGAATCCCGGGTAAGAAAGGCTGTACAACTCACAGCACTGATTAGCCAGTTTGAAAGGAAACAGGCTGGCTACTCGTTACTGGGTATAAGACAACAGTATATGCAATGTTTGATCTGACAGACATCTATGGATTGGAGAGCCTAATGAAAATTGACCTTGAATGGTTGCAATTAATAGAAGGCAAATTCTGGAAAAGGATATTGGGTCTTCCAGGGTGTGTCCCTATGGCTCTCCTGAGATTGCAGTCATCAAAGCTATGGTGCTTAAAAAGAGGGCCGCGTTATTCATAAAATTGATGAACGGTCTCTCAAATCCATTATTAAGTGCTCTGGGCATTAAGATTCAGAGAACGGAAATTAAATCGGCCCTCAGTAGAGGAATGGACCTACTATTTAAGGAAATTGACTGGAATTCCAATTGGGGGAAAGATAACACCAATCTCCGAAGGTGCCTTTTTAAACACCTGCGCCTATGGGATTGGGGTGAAAACTTTAAACATCTGGGATCATTGAAAAGCTATAGGTTTGTAATAGATGTTTTTTATACCGATGAAAAGATACAATCCTATCTGTCCCTTTGTCCGTCTAAAGCCCTGAGGCAATTTATTCTCCTAATATGAATTAATAGGCTAACAGTGTTGGATACAGTGGGCCCGATCAGGGCCATTCCTGCTAAAGATCGTACTTGCCGCATCTGTGGGAATAGTGCAGTACAGGAGACAGCCAGACATGTCCTCACCAATTGTAGCAGTATGGAGCAGGTATACCAGAAAAATCTTAGTAGGTCTGTCCATCGGCAGGACTCGATAAAAGATTCTACTTTCTGGAAGAACTGTTTAAACACACAGAATGGGAAGAATTATATGGCACTTTTTAGGGTTTGGAAGATGGTGGAGACTCACCTAAATTTGGATACGACCCTGAACTAACCATCATAACACCTGATTGAGCAGTTACCCAATAACTATATCATGGAGCACTAATAATACAGAAGTGCATTGCTGTGAATATGAACAAACCCTGTCAGGCATTTAGGCCCATGAAATTGATATTGATATTTATACTGATGCAGTTGTATCTGTTTTCTTTGTATTTGTATGGCATATGCATCTTGATGGTTCTTATGATATGTTATGACATCCTATGGCATTTCAATGAAGTGTGTATGATAATCTGTAATTAGAATGGATGAATGAACTGAGTGAATTGATCCGAATTGAATTCTACTCTTTTAAGATGTTGTTAATTACATATTAAGTAAGTTGCATGATAAAGTTATGAATGTATATGTGTAACGTTTTAATTTAAAAGTATAACACATTAAATATATAAATAAACAATCATTGGAGCCACTCTAATCGTATAAAAATGTATGAGTGGCGAATAAGAGAAATTCCTATTTTTGCTCACGTTCATCTGAACTCTCAATGTTTTTTTTTTCCCATTTCCCAGTTTCCCCCACATAGCACTCCTACTCTTTTTGTCATTGAGCAGTAGCACAAGTATTTAAGTGTTGAAACTCACTCAAACGAGATCCCTCCCATTCGCCACGCAGTCAGTACATTTTCTCTTATTTGTAAAAATCATTATGTTTGATTGATTGATAATGATTTTTTAAAAATTTATTATTGGAAACACCGTGCTCAAAGGACGCCAATTTTCCTTTAAGCCCTATTTTGTGCCTGGTCGAAGAGTACGATGTCATCAACAGAAGACATCCACGAAAATCTGGAGTACCCACATTTTATTGAGAAGGAATTAGATTCATGCAATGATTCCACTAGATCGGAACAAATAGAGACGGAAACGCGTCGTGCTTGCAGACAGTCCTTATGCAGACCTATCGTTGTTTTAATCTCCCTACAAACATGACCAAGTCAGGCAATATAACCATGACTTTGCTGTCAGAATGAAAAAGATAAGCATTGTTAAAAGGCCTAAAGGAATGCCCATTTGTAAAGTTGTTGCCAAAGGTGAGACCTTATTACTGTGTTGAAGGCTGAGCTTAGGTACTAACTATCCGTATAGAGTGGAGCATTCCCTTTTCCTAAAGCTCTCTCATGCAGAAACAAAATTAAACAACGTTTCCTCTGAAGGCTCTTTCATGCTTTTGCTCATAATGTCAACTCCTCAGTCTTCCTGTGTTCACTACTCTCTGAAGGTTCCTTATTTCAGGCATGCCCTTGCCTTTGGTTTGCTTCATGTATACTCAACCTCTCACAATACTTCTTTCATTCGTCAAGTGTTTACCCAACCTTTGGTTCAATAGGTCTCCGCAGGCCTTGGGTTTCATCTCCTTTCAGAACAGGTCTCTCACAGATCTGTTTTTTGCATCAACTCGCCCAACAGGTTTCTCTCAGACCTTGGGTTCACAACATACCTTTGAATGAATACCGCCCCCGGCACCTATTCTGGGTAATTTTTAAGGAGACAAAGCTATGTCATCCCCCTGCCAGAGGTCTCAGTTCAGGGAGCACTGTCCCTTCAGGCTTCGTCCTCCTTGGCATAGGTCCATCTGCTAGGTCCATCAGTCTCCTGTAGGAATGAGCTGTGACATAGATGTTCCAGGTTGGCCATGGTGAGAATTACTCTTCCCAGGTCCTGTGGTCCTAATGTACCCAGGGACAGTTTGGAAACACTGTGGCTTCCTTCCAAACTTCTTCTCCCATTCTCTCGTTCTGTCCTTGCGCCCTTTTATTGTACTTCCAGGGATTCAACACTTGTTTTATCACTTCTGATTGGCTGGGAACTCTATCGACTGCCTTGCATGTGTTGTAAGGGTCCTTACTCGCACTGGATATGTTTTCGTTTGTGCAGGGCTTGATTTTAATTGGTTAACTGGGAGATGTCAGTCAGCTGTTCTCTATGCAAATGCAGTTGGTAGCCACAACACTATCTTGAAATTCCTCTGGTATTTCGCTGGCATCCGTGGCATTCCATGGTCTCTGCGGCTTCTGTCAGACTTTGCATTGCTCAGCGAGGACCATGGTTGTCCAAGTTCTGGGATGTCTTTCTCTTCGTGCAAGGGCTGCATGCTTATGCTGGCCGATAGGCTGGATGGCATTGTGGATGTTATTTTGCTGTCAGAAGGAAGCCGAACATGGTGAGCAGTTACCAAAGTGTACTCCTGCAAGAAACACAGCGTTAGGCAAAATGACCTGGGAGTGTTCGTCTATTTTCCCAGCATAAATACTTAATGTCACTTCCTTGTGGTTTTCAGAAGTGAGATCTTTAAAGTTTTTTTGTCGATTTAGTACCACACAGTGGTGGTGTGGCAAGCCTGCATGACCCCACTCCTTCCGTCCTTTCATGGGCACATCTGTACTGTCCAGACCAAGACGGGGAGTTCTTGAAATTCACCACACCTGCACAGGAGATGGTCTATACTAACGCAGCCTGTGCATTTCTTCAGTACTGAAAGGTGGGCACATGATTGCGAAGCACTGACGAGAAAATAATGGTAAATGGGCAGAGCGAAAAGTTGAAATGGACAGTGTAAGATGACATTTAAGAGTCCCAAATGTAGTCAGTCCTTATCGGCGAAGTATACTAATGACGAATGACACCTTAAAGTCTGATTTGGGGAAGTTTGAAATTTGCATAACAAGCTGAGTTGCATGATATAATATAACACAACATAACACATAACATAAAATATCATAAAACATTATATAAGGAAAGATAGCATAACATACATAGTGTATACACTTCTTTAAGAGGAAGAATCAGAGCCCTAAAAGTAATCAGTCGCTATCATCAATGTATACTGATATGGAATGAAACATATAGAGTGTCCACTCAACCTTATTGGTAATGGGTAATGGGTCCCTTCCTGGCACCAGGATAATATCTGTTTGGACAGTTCAAACTTGTTATAACCCATGGTAGCTACTCCCTATGGATGCAACACAGCCCCTCCATTTAGTAAAATACTGTGTGAACCTGTGTGAGACGCAAAAGGTGCCCTTGCAAACCAGAGCCCTCTTTATTTCACTATCAGCATGCTTCTTTTCACCTTCCCGCAGCTGGGCAAGGATGGTGAACCCTATCATTATTAAGCAGAAGTTATGGAACTGCCTCAAGGTAAGGTCTGAGGAGTGGGGGGATTCATTTTAGCCGGTGACTATGTGTGGCCTGTGAGATGCATTTGAGCATTGCCGGAGAGTCTGAGATGGACTACTGTCTGATGGAAATGACCAGAAAGGATGGTTGCAGTCTCGCTCGCCTGATAAATACCTGACAAGCACTGTTTTTTGCCTGACAGGAAAAAATGTCCCAGCAAGCTAACTGGGAAAAGGACCTGAGCAGGTTAGAATGAGGTCAGCCTGCCAGCCAACATAATAAGGAAGGTGTACTAAGTGCTTGGAATGGCATCCATCTCGCTGAGCTGAATGATCATGCCTCCCGTTACGCTTAGCACGTTGCTTATGGTAATTGGGGGGCAGGGGGAGAGAAAGAAGAGGGTTTAACAGTGGCAAAGTGAAACAGTGAAAGTGGTATACCGAGTGCAGTGGTGGAAGTGCAGAGTGGAGAGCGTGTTGTTCTGCCTTGTTAGGCCTTTGTCCTTCTTTATTATGAATTGCAACACTTTGTTATTCTTTTGATGACTTGCTATGCCTGTTATGGTTTACTATATGTGGCTTTTTCCATTGACTCGACTCCCCAACAACATGCCCATCAAGATATCCCCTGACTGCTCCCCAAACTAACAAGCTCAAATTCTACATTCCAACAAAAAACCTATATCATCTAAGCCACCCACACATGGCAATTGAACACCCCTCTCAACATGCATCAACCAACATAACATTACACCTATAAAACCAACTTACCACAGCACCGGGCAATTAATTCTAGCACTACTAGCACATGCAGCTCCCAGTCAGACACAAATGCCTATTTGCCCTCCATACAGAAAGCATAGAAACGTAAACACATACAGAGCGTGGGATACTTCAAATCTGACTGCATCAATGCAGCAACAAAGTTATCTTGCATTCTCCCTCTGCCCAACCTACCAAACACACACGCTAGCTTCCACATCCACCAGAGTGCCTGGAAACAATGCAAATGACAGCAGAGTCCAGTATAAATCCCAATATAATCATATACCAGTTACAATGCCAAGAAGCTGCAGACTGGGTCCAGAACACAAATCTAACTGTGCACACTGGTGAAGTAATTGCCTAGCTAATGGATTGTATGAGTCTCTCCACTGCAAGTATAGAGTGTTCTTTACTTTGAGCAAGTGCCCTTCTTTGTTGATTTGATTTATCATTTATTTTTTGTGAACAAACGCCAGTGGCTGAGCATACTAAATTACCTCTGGATGCACCAATAGAACAAGAAAGAAACAATGACAAAGCCAACAGTTTTGGTGTTTGCTTTTGTCGATTGCAGTTTGCATGTATAGGCATCAGTAGCAAGGGGAAAAGAGTGAAAATGCTAGGGAGGATGCTTGGGCAAGAGGGAAAGCAGGCAAAAGAATAATGCTGCTTGTGAGGTATTCGACCATCCGCACGGTGGATGTGAGCTCGCCTGGGCTTTTATAAAATTTTAAATGAAATTGAATGATGGTAGAGCAACCTCTGAAAAATGTGTGGGGCTTATACACACAGATTTTCGAATGCTCACTGCATGACATACGTATAGACCTGTGTACTCTGGGTGGACACAGCCTATAGGTGCAGTACGCCCTGTCATATTTAGTTGGGGTATGACAGCCACTTGTACACCATGTCATCTCAGAAGTGGGAGGGCCAAACCTTCCCCCTGCCATGGCCAGCCTAACTAACTAACAATGGTTCCATGGATGTGCCATGACCTTTTGTAGAGTTGTGTAGCTGGTGGCAGTATCCACATAATATTCAGAGTTTAATACAAACAGGACCGCATGGGGCCTAGCTGCAGAGGCTAACTAAGGAAAAGGGGAACCCTAACACCCTGTCATACGCACTGTGTCAACCAGTTTCTGCCCTCAGTATCGATTGAGAGTGAAATGTCATGTCTGGGACTGCGTGTTTGCAGTAGTCAACTCCACAGGGAGACCACATTCAGACAGTACAAGTATGTGGATTGACAGAACCAGAAGCCATGGTCTCGCTGCAGCTTCAAGGGAGACCTGCCACTTCAATCAGGAACCACATAGAGTTCCATTAACCAGAGAGATCCTTTGATCCACAACAGACAGGAAGCTGGGTGGGATATAGTATTACATGTGTTCACCCCTTCATCTTTTCTGTTGCAAAACACTCTGGTTATGACTTCACGCACAAGCATCTCCCAGGGAACAGAGGAAGATACCTAATCCAAAGTACCAACCAGCAACTACAGAATCAGGATCCAGCCAACACACAGTGTGCCCAGCTAGGATTTGCAGCAAGCTTCCTAGTTGGGAAGTGCCAGAGAGTTTCTGAAACAAACCAAGGCCAAGGCCAATGCCTGCAATACTCTCTTCAGCTTTGGGTCATCTGAATGGCACAAGCCCAGTGAAGAAGCTAGGAGTAGTGCATCAACAAGCATATATAAACATCCACCGTAAAGGACATTTTTGAGCCAGCCATGCCCTTCGAGCTGCAACCGACTGTACCACTGACTGTTTTTATGCCGCATTCGCTAAAGCCGTCCAAGACACCTCAACCAGTGCTTCAGAACTGCTGATCAGCACTGAGACAACAATGCCTTACCCCAAGCCACCATGTAGGCCATCCTGCAGCTCTCAGTCCAGCTTCCCTCAACGAACTGCCTGCTGCCTGATACATACAGCTGTCACAGAAACTTCAAAACGTGCCCTGAAACCAATTCTCCCAGTCGAGCACCAAGTACTCCTATAGCACGAGGTACATTTTGGTTATGTACCCCGGTCCTTCTCTGAAGGTCCTTAAAGACATTTTACGACCCATTTCTCCCTTTGTGTTGAATCATCATACCGTTGAACTATTGTGTTTAATTACTGTACAGACTACCCTCCTGTCAGTATCCAGAGTGCATCCCTTTTCCTTCTTTGGAAACTGTCTGTCTTTGAAATTCCTTTGCAGGGTAGGTTGTATTTTGCATTGTGCTAGAACTGTCTGTTGTGATAATAAAAAGTAGATATTTGTATACAACCTTGACTGGACAGTCCCTTTTATCATTGGGTAATAATTGTATTTTCCCTGTGTGGCAACTAATCAATGATCCATGACCTTTCTGAGATAAGCCTTCCGTTCCATCCACATTACCAAAATTGGACAAGGAGGTTTATAATTTGCTTGAGTTTCCAATCTGTTCGGATCCCTTCTGGTGTACTAGGTGTGTAGAAACCGATATTCATCACTGGACCACTGTGTGCCCCAGAAGTTGATACGACACACTCCTACCAGTCTGGGTTCAGAGCAGTAAGAGGCAGGGAAACCACTCTCCTGAACACCTGTGAGGACTTGCTCTCAAATCTCGGTTCCTGCTCTCCCTCTGTTCTTATTCGTATGGATCTCTCCTCTGCCTTCGACACTGTCAATCATGTCACCATCTTAAATTGCCTCTGCAACACCCTGTGTATCACTGACTTGCCACTGGCTTGATTAGCCTAGTTTCTGTCGAATAGGCCCTCCCAGGTGCAGATGGGACTTTTCTCTCCTCTTCCTCAATATCTACCTGTGGCTTTCCACAGGGCTGTATCCTCTCGCCGTGGTTTTTCAACATTTACCTTGCCCCTCTTAGCCACCTTATCTCCACCTTCTCCCCTAATTTGCAGTATTAAGCCGATAACACGCAACTTTCCTTTAAGCTGCCCAATGGTGCAAGTACCAGACTAATTAGCTGGCAGCTATTAGTTTAAAGCCACAAAGGAAATACTTTCCCCTGTATGTATAGCGTGCGTCATAGGCATTGTCATACATCAACATCGTAGTGTGATGGGAAGGAAGCCTAATATTGCAGTTGCTTTGGAGGTAGAATAAGTAGCCATATGGAGTGTATCCCATTGGTTTAGTTCCATTATCAGTGAAAGAGATAAGTGCAGTCGGAACATACGCTGTTGGAATTTTGGGAGGGATGGTATTGCTGAAGGATGGGTAGACACATACCCAGGGCAGTGAGTACTGTAATGTGGGACAATGGGAGTCAGTCAAATTCAGGAAGTAACACTATTCGACAAGGTCAAAGGCGATAAGAATAAAAGGAATTCCCCCTTTGGCATGTGCTGGGGTTTCTGCACATACATAACATTTGGATGCATTCATTAAATCAGCATATGCCCATGAGAAATTGAGGAATGTGTTGGTGTCTGGGTGTAGGATTGCTGAAGTGAGAGGCAGCAGTTCCACTACCAAAACAAGGAATGGCAACATGTGTGTTATGTATTGGGAGCCGTAATGGCAGTAGCTGTGGTAGCATAGCGCAGGATTTCCCCAGCTTGGTCGGCATATATTACAGCAGTGTATATAGAAATACAGGCGTGGAAAGAAGTTAGCAGTGAAAGAAAGAGCAGGGTCTAAGATTTTATGATAAATGGCACTACACCAGTGGCAAGCAGATCAAGCACACTTATTATAATGGGAAATCTGGCCCACCAGTCGGGGAAGTATCTGGTCCACAGGATGTTTGCCTGTGTAACCTGTGACTGTGTATAGTGAGCAGTAATCGTTGGTAGGAAATTATAGGCAAGATAGGCCTATAAATATACAGTCATTATTCAAGCACTTGTAAATATCTGGAAATTGTATTTCTAGCTTTAGCAGTCCAGCCCTGCGCAGATTGGGGCCTTGTGCCCAAAGATTCCAAGCAATTTTGGTGACCCCTGGACCTTGGAAGCTGGATATAGCAGGTGGCAAAGTTCAGGAAGCCAGCAGGGTAGATGCTTGGTCAGGCATGGAGCAGGAAGATAAAGGATCGGCATGCTGAAAATGTTTCTGGGTTGGCCGCAATGCAGCGGTATAGGTGGCGGTACCAGGTGATCCATGCACAAGAAATAAGGCAGAGGATGCAAAGAGCAGGTACACAGACCAACTAGGAGGCAAAGACCTTGGCACATCACCTAGATATGACAAAGCTTGTCTGTGATTCAGGAGACCACGAAGGAGCAAAGGCAATTGCTGAGGCAGTAGGCTCACTCAGCTGGCCCCCCAGAGCCCTTATACTGGTGGGCACTTGTGCCTATACTCCAGATGTGCAGCTTTATTATGGCTGCATGAAGAAAAAGAAAGATTTTTGAGAGTGTTGAGCCACCCGCAGAAGGCAGGTCTAGCAGGGAACATTCTGAGAGTGTTGGGCAACCTGCACAAAACAGGTGTGGCAGGAAGTCAGTGCGTTTCACCTGCCGGTGGTGGTGGTGCTGGTGGAAGAACTCTGTACGTTATACCTCTGGACCGGTATTGGAGTGTCGTCATCTAGAAGTGCAGGATGGGGTGCTCCAAAGGGCGTGGCCTCTGTGGCCCCGGTGGGCAGCTGCAGAAGGGTGTCTTTGTCTTGGAGCCCTAGAGGTGGCAGCTGGGCTGGTGTTTCCGGAGTCGCTGGTGGCAAGGTGGCATCGTCCTTGTCTTTTGGCTATGGCTCTTCATCGGCCAGTGTTGCTGTCTTTACACACTGGCTAGCATGGATCCAGGCGTCGTGTCCCCTGAAACGAAGAGCGTTTTGGGTTGTCAGCAGAATCTGGTAGGGGCCTTTCTATCTGGGGTGTAGCAAAGATTTCAGCTGATAGACCTTCAAGACCATCCAATCCCAAAGCAGGAAGCTGTGGCATGGTGCTTCAGGTGGTCGAGGAAGAGATTATTGGATCTGCTGGAAGTGAGAACTGACAACAAGCATTTGTTGTTTGCAATAGGACACCACAAGATCATCATTCAGTTGCAGGTTATACTGTTCTGGGGACATTGGGGGAGCCACAGCCATCCTCATGGGTCTGCCCATTAGAATATCATGTTGCGACAGTCTATGTGTCCTATTTACAGTATTACTTATGCCCATCAGATCCAGGGGGAGGTCATCTGGCCAGTTGAGGCCTGTCTCTTGGAAAACATTAGCAAGACTGTTTTTCTGGTCGAAATTCTGACGTTTTACTGATCCTACTGATTGTGGATGATGAGAGATGTGTAAGTGTTGAAGGATACCTAAGGCTCTGCAAATGTTCTGTACAATCTAGTCAGTGAAGTGTGTGCCTCTGTCAGTGTTTATAGAAACAGGGAGACCAAAATGAGGGATACAGTCTTTTTGCTAGAGGGATTGAATCTGCATATTTACAAGGGTAGGCCTCAGTCCATCCAGAACATTTGTCAATAATGACCAAGGCATAGTCTAAGGAGGCACACTTCTGCATTGATATGAAATCGTTATGTTCACAAAGGGACCATGAGGTGGGTCATGTGCCCTGGGAGTTGTTCTGACAGGTTTCCCTGGATTGCATGTGGTGCAGTGAGCACAGTACTTGAACTTGGGAGTGAACCAGTATCATTGGACCTCAGCGGTCATCTTCTCTTTGCTGGAGTGTGACACAGAGTGAGCAACATGTGCTAAATAAGGTAGAAGAGAAAGTGGGGCCACTAACCGTCCCAGGCTGCCACGCCATAGGCGATCAGAGCAACATGTACATCCTTTATCTTCCCAGCTCTGTTTCTCATCCGGAGGGGCCGCCTCTTGGAGGTCCACCAGAACTGTACGGGATGCTAGGAGGTCCTCATATGAGAGGAGGAACTGCAGCACATATTCAGGAGCCTGAAGGCCATGGAGGTATGCGTTTTGGCATACTTGTCTGGCAAAGTATTTCCCCGGGATATGCTGTCTGAACACCGGGTATGGGCCTTACATTTAACAATGGCCAACTTGGTGGGTAACAAAATGGCGTTAAGCAGTGCTTCAGCATAGGGTGCATTGAGGATAGGGGTACCTTGGGAAATGAGATAACCTCTCTGTTTCCAGAGCGTTCCATAGTCATGAGGGATACCAAAGGCATAGCGTAAATCCATGTTTATAGTGTCTGTGCGTTGTGTGGTGATCGTGTAGGCCCTGGTGAGGGCTATGAGCTCTGCAACTTGTGCAAACTTTATTGATGGGAACTGAAAGGCTTCTAATGCCTCAAAGTTGGTACAAACTGCAAAGTCTGCCTTGTCATTTCTTGTGGGGTCCTTAAGACACGACCCATCAACATACAGAACTAGGTTAGCAATGGTGAGGGGACATCTTTGAGGTTGGGTGGAGGACAGGATATTATGTCAACTGCTGCAAGGCAATTGTGTGGTGACCATCCTCAGAAGTGGGTACTAGTGAGGCAGGATTTAGAGGAGCACATTTGAGGAGGGTAATGGTGGTGCTCGGAATAGTTTATCATACTTGGTGAGGCGTGCAGCTGATAGGTGTTGTGTTTTACCTCTGAGTAGTAATGCTAATACAGATTGTGGCACTGCCAGGTTTATGTGGTGTGCCAGTGCAATGTTGTCAGCTTTGAGGAGCAGGAGTGTGGCTGCAGCCACCACCCTTAGACGTTTACGGAAGGCAAAGCCTACAGTGTCTAACTCTGAACTGCAATAGGCTACAAGGCGTTGTAGGTGCCCATGCTACTGTGGGAGTACGCCTGAGGCATACCCCTCTTTCTCATCACAGACCAGGGTAAAGATGTTGACATAATTTGGGAGGACGAAGGCAGGTGCAACAGAGAAGGCAGTTTTGATTTTGGTGAGGCTATGGTTGACTCAGGAGACCATGTGAGTTTATCAGGTGCAGAATCCAATAGCATCTTATGCATGGGTACTACAATGGAGGCACAATCAAGGATCCAGGGCCGGCAAAAATTGCTAGTACCTAAGAAAGAGTGCAGCTGCCTCTTGGTGTCAGGTATGGGACATTGCAGGATGAATGCAATGCCGAAGGGGGCAAGGCGCCTAGCGCTGTGGGAGATGTCATGTTTTAGGTAATGGACAGGCGGGGCACAGCTGTAGATTGGAATTATTAACCTTGTGTCATTTGGCAGCCCAGGCAGTGAGGAGAGTGTGTGAGTCAGTGCAGCAAGCCTCAAAAGAGGCAGATGCTACCAAGAGATCGTCTGCTTATTGAAGCATGGTGGAGCCTTGTGAGAAGGAGATAACTTGGAGGTCTCCCTGCAGTATTTGGGAGAAGAGGGAGGGGAAGTAAATAAAGCTCATGGGGAGGGATATATAGGTGAGCTAGCACTGTTTGTTTGTGAAGACAAAGAGGTATTGTGAGTCTTCATGGATTGGGACAGAAAAGAATGCTGATGCCAGATCAATGCATGTACAGAAGGTGGCATTGAGAGGGAGGCATGAGAGTATGGTGATAGGATGTGGCAGAACTGGGTGAGAAGGAACAACAGCCTTATTAAGAACCTCTTCAGTCATGTGTGAAATGGTACTTGTATGTCCCATTTCTGGCCAGAGGAAGTATGGGGGTATTCCATGAGCTGGTGGTGTAGTACAAAATACCTTGCTCAAGTAGTGATTGAATGACATGCTTGATACCTTCTTCTGCTTGCGATGAGATCCTGTAATGTGGCACTCATGGCAGAGGAACCTCAGGATTCAAGGTGACGTGTATTGGTCTGGCAGAGATGATGTGTCCCACATAATTAGCATGGGAAGCCCATAATAAGACAGGCAATGAGTCAAAGAGGTGCTGCAATTGTATGATTTAGGCGTGGCTGAGGGAGGCAGGACACTCTGGAAGGAAGGGTAGGAGTGAAGACTGTTGTAGGAGGAATAAACATTCATCCTAATTACATCGTGGAACTCCAGGTAAATACCATCCATGGAGCAATACATGATACAATTCATGTTGCACAATAAATCAATATGCAACACGTTAGCAGGTTAACATGGGCTAAGGAGAAAAGCATGTTGGTTAGAAATGGGACCAATTAAAACAGATAGATTTTTTGACACTGGCTGTGGGATCGTTGTCCCAAACATTCCAATAGCATTTACAATTTGACCAGAAACAGTAACATGAGGGAATTCAGCAGCCCTTAAAGTGGACCGGCACTAACCGGTGTCAACTAAAGATATGACTTTTTGTCCCTGAATGTTACACTGGAGATAAGGACCGGACTGGTCCAGATATAGCAAAGCAGCAGAAAGAATGACAGGGTCCCTCAGGCAATTTCATCGTCGTCCATATGAGACATGCACATCTTAGTAACCTCCGCCAGCGACTGAGGGAGTGAGAGCTGATGGGGGGGGGGTGGAGAAAAAGCGTTGTTGGCAAGAGGAATGATGAAATCGTTTCTGTTAGGACTGGGACCATATTGACATGGCATGGCAAGTTGGGTAGGGCATTGTTGGATAAGGAGGCCAGTCTGCTTACAGTATCTGCAAAAAGGTTGGCCTGGTTGAGGCTGTTAGGCTGGCAAAAATGGGTGTGTTAAGCCTGCTGAGGCTGGTAGTTTTGGGCAACAGGAGGAGGTTGTTACATACTTAGCTGGCATTGATATAACTGGGTATGGAAAATTGGTGGTGCAGTTTTCTAATGAGCATGTTGTGTTTGTAGTGCCATGAGGTGGGCAACACATTTTTTAATCTGTTAAGGTTTTCAATCAGGCAATACACCAGGGTCTCAGCCTAGCATGCAATGCACACATGAAATACTTATATTATTGTGTCTATAGGTTCAATATTCTGAGTGATATACCACTCATAGCACACCCCTTCTCAAAATACCCCCAGGTCACAATGGAACAGGAATCAGGCTGGTTGGCAAAGGTAATATTTATTTATTTAAAATTCAAATCAACACAAGTTTTAATATATATGGGGCAGCAATCACCAATGTGGTGACAGTACAAATCAGAAAGTAGATAAGGCAGTTCAAATCACTTTTTAGCACACAGTATATAAAACACAGGGAAAATAACAGTTTTGGCTTATTGAAAAGATAGCACTTAAGTTAAGATTTCCCCTTGCAAATTTCTCAACTCACAAAGAAGCAATTCTACACAGATACAATCTTCCCTCCCCAAACAAGAGGGAAAAGCATTTTGGAAATGTTACACTTTTAAAATAATATTCGAAAAATGGCTGTGTGAAACAATGAAAAGTGTGCAAAAATCCTTAAATTTATATAGATTCCTATGGGAGCAACACTGAAAAGATCCTAACAAACATAAACTATAATATGAGCAACAGTACACACTTTGAATCTTTATGGAAGTTTGGAAATACTTTGGATGGGAAAACACACATGTAAAAATTTAGCAAAAAGCGAATTCCCGCCTAAATTTCCCTATGCAATTTTTCATAAAAACGGGTCAAATACATTGTTTGTGGATGCGGTTTACAAGTCTGGATGTAGTTAAAGGTCTTAGGTTTTTTTAAGTCTGAGTTGAAATTAAGTCTCTAGCTATAAAATTGAGTAAGTTATGCAAGTTTGAATGAGAGGCATTTTTAGAAAATAGAACAGAGAAAAACAGAAAATCAGTTTTAAAATAACAGGTTGATTTTACTTAAACTAAATTAATTGCTAAGAAAAAGCGAATGCCACCCGTGAATCTCCACAGTTACTTTGCCAATGTAACCCTTCACGTGGTGGATACCCTGTTTTCTTTCTTGGAATTACTTTAGCTACTCCAAATCACTAATGACTTATGTTCAAGAAAAACAAATGAGAGAACATTGCTGCTAACACTAAGAATTACAGACATGGTTGCAAGAATGGTTCTGACAATATTATGGTTCTTAAATTAAAGATGGGATAGGTTATAGGTTGGGATAGGACAAGGCAATATATGCTATGGTTCACTCTGATTCCTATTGATACTTACAGTCCACCTTAATTTAAGATTTGGACCATCAGGGTTCTGGTCATCCTGATCAGGTCTACAGACAGCAAGGCACTTCTGGCGGTATAGGTCAGCTGGGCATTCCTGGTCAACTAGATGGCACCTCAGACTGGATTGGATTGCATTGGACCTTCTGGTTGCTGGACACTGTAGATCAGCGGGATGGCAAGTTTCAGCAGGCAAGCCTGAATGGTAGCAAGCCAGACTGTATCAGAATGATTTCCCTTAAGTTTTGGGATGGTTTCAGGATTTGGGCATAGCTGAAGAAGAAATCAGCAATGCTGAGGCCTGGGCTTGGAAAATAAATCTGGAATCAGGAAGAAGATGGAAAATTCAGGAACAGGGCGTCACGCGCAAATCAGGATGGAGTCAGGAATCAGTGTGTGACTGTGTGTTGTGAGGTTCCCTTATTTATCCTGCCAAATGACATCACTAAGTTTATGGTAAGTGCAGACTTAGGACACACACCCACAATGCTATGATTGGTCATCGGCACAGTTTCCGCCTTGTTTTTTGCCAATGTGACTTGGGAACCTCCCACAGTTATTTGGACCAAAATTTAACTTTACCACAGATATATATTTATATACGTATAACCTCTAATAAAACCAGACACATACATTACATATTTTGTGGGTTACATTTACATCCACCTCCCAAGTCGGTGGGACCTGGCTTTGTCTTTCTGTGGAATTTTGTCAATTTTAATCATAAAGGTTTGGCCTAACAATTCCTAATTTGGTACATATATGTGCAATTACCCCTAGGATATGGGTACACAATATTAGATTTGCAGCATTAATAGTCTCTGCGCAATTAGTCCTTTTCATAACTTCAGTTCCTTACGCAGCAAGAAATCCTACCAAGTCTTCACATGTCTATCATAAATTCAGATTTCAATGTATGTACATTTCATTCCTTTACTTATTTTTGCTGCCAAGTTAAATGTCATGAAGTTCTGTGGCAAAATAAGCAATTTAACACCAAAATGACAGGTCTGTTTTTTGTTCTTACTTCCCAAGCCTCTCCCAGCATCCTGCCCCTCCTCTGTAAGAGTGAGTGTCCAAGCCTTCTATTGTCTATGCCTGGGGCCCAGACGAAAGTCTGATGGGGTCCTTTGTCATGCTTATCCACAGGCCTCCCCACAGCAATTAGGCCTTCCTGCCTGCAGTGAAGTGTCAATATTTCCCAGGCTGGGGACTGTCAAGCAGAATTGTTTTTTTTTAAATAATGAATTAACTCCAAACTGGGTTACTTTAAGTTTTCACCTACATCTTTCATTAAAACATATAAAATGAACACAGTTTATATGTGGATTTTTACATTAGCAATCCTTTGACATTTCTTAAAGAATTAGGCCTTTCAGCAAAAACATGCTTTCAAAACAGGCGATTTTGCACTTTCTTCATGGAAAAACACCTAAAACAGAGTTATTTTAAATCAGATTTTCCTATGCAGCACATACACATTTGATGCAGCACCAGTTCTTCCCTTGAGTGCTAGGATGGTTTTCAGTCTGGATACATGTATTCAGTCTTTTTTTGTATTCAGCTGATTACATGTTGCAATTTTAGCCACATTTTTCCTGTGGAACTGAAAACGAATGTTTCTGGGCTGCCTTTTCCTTAGATACATTTCATAACTGCTGGAAGTCAATGAGGCCCAGTTCCTCTGACCACACTGGATGATCCTAGAATTTCAGCACCCTTTTAATATCAATGATTCAATGAAAAATAAATAAAACATTTTTGATGGTTGCAAGCTAATATTTTAAAAGGCATTTTTGATTTTCAGCACAATTCTGCTGCTTTGCTCCATTGTGAATGTAACAGAGCCGACTGGCATACTCTTGTAGTGATAACTCTGTTTTCACCCCCCCTCCCCTTGATTGTCTGTGGCAGGGGTGCAGCATCTTCTAGGTTGTGACCCAAATGCAGTTTTGCAGATTTTGGTGCGCACAGGAGTCTGTGCATCCATTTTAGGCTGTTTCTTTCACCATTTGTAAAGTGATGCAGTGGAGCACATTGGAATGGGTGAAAATATCACACAGAAGCCCCCCCCCAACTTCGGCTTAACTTCCAGTCGTGGGGAAGTCAGGCACGTGGGATTTTTGTTTCTTCTCATGAAGAACACTGGTTTCTTCCGGTGTAAGTACTTCTTCCCTCGGCAAATGATGTGACACGCTCTCCTCGCCGGCTCTGGTGGAAAAGGAATGATACCCCTGTCTTTTTTTCAGGCTTTCTTTTCTGGTGTGGAGCGACACGCCAGATTTCTTTGGATTTTCCTCCCGGGTCCCAGAGCAGGTCCTCCTTGGTTGTTAGGTTTGATTCATGCAACTATAAAACAGGACACAACCCAGTTATGAAAATGTTCCCACTACTGCCTCCAATAGGGATGACAGCCGTGGGATATACATATGCATGCAGTGACAATTTACAATATTCCCGCATGTATTTAATGACCATTTTGAATTTCCTAGGTTTCATCATTCTCTCCATTTGGGTTATCTGTAGGCTTTTCTATTTGTCGCAAAGTATGCCTGGGATGGCAACTCTTTAGCTGGTTGATGTGGACCCACTTGTTTTCTTCTGTCAAGTCACCCTTGCGGATGCAAATTCTGTAGGCGACTGTTGAGATTTTGTCTACAAATTCAAAAGGTCCCCGCCAGCTGGCCAAACATTTGCGCTCCTTGGCTTGGTTCCTTTGGAAATTGTACAAGTAGACCCTGTCTCCTATTTGATATTCCTTTTTGGTTGTCTTAAGGCCATAGTGGGTCTTCATACGGTCTGAAGATCTTTCTAGAATCCGCTGAGCATACACAAAAGCATGTTGAAGGTGTTTTCTCAGATTCTCAACATACCCATGAGTTGTGGAGGCATTTATCAATGTCTGCTCTTGGGTTCTATAGAGCAGATGCTGGGGTAGCACCATCCTTCATCCAGTCATCAGCTCAAATGGAGACATTTTAGTTGCAGAAGAAGGGGTAGATCTGATGGCCATCAGGATGAGGGGTAATTGAATATCCCAACTAGGCCCAGAGTCTGCCACAAACTTTTTTAATATGCTCACAATGGTTTTATGTTACATCTGAACTCCACCACTACAGGACTGGATGTATGCAATGTGTAGTTTCCTTTTTTTCCCAAGTACGTCCCACATCTTTGTCATCACTTCAGTGGTGAAGTGACTACCTCTGTCTGACTCAATCCTTTGGGGTAGTCCAAAACACGAGAGTATGTGATTGATCATCAGGGCAGCTGCTGTTTCTGACTTGCAATTGGGGGCAGGGAGACATTCCACCCACATAGTAAACAAGCATGTTACTGTCAACATGTACTTGTTCCCCCTAGAGGAGCGAATCACGAGGACGATGTAATCTACTTGTAAATCTGACCAAGGCAGTGTCATCCCCCTCTTTTGGAGGATGGCATGGTGTGTGAGTGATGTTGGCTGAAATTGTGCACACACAAGACACCAGTTTGAATATTGGTTGAAGTCCTGCCCCATGTGTGGCCAGTATGCAACCACTCGTAAGATTTCTAATGTAGTATAAAACCCCCAATGACCGGCTGTGGCCACATCACGGGTGTGACTTAGCATCAGGCTTCGGAATGAGGTAGGGACCACCTACTGGTCAAAGCCAAATATGAATCTCCTCACCAACAAACCGTCTCGGATTCAGAACATTTTTGGACATTTCATCAACACTCTGAGGTCCTCTTTCCCAATGCAATCAGTATCCATCAGGGGAAAGTTCTCAGGGTCCTCAAAGTGTTGATAAAACGTACCAATGATTGGATCCCTTTTTGAGCCATGATTAAATCAGCTTCTAGGGTTTCCTTATTCCACTCGGCAATTGACAGTTAATTGTGAGCATTTGTCTGGGACCTAGTGATAGCAGCGACCTGAATTTTCCCCAACAGGGACTCGATCTCAAGGAGATCCTCTTGGATGGCTCTGGTTTTGGCCATTTGATCAGCGAGGTATTTTCCAGTTTTGTCTGGTCCCTCTACTTTGGAATAACCCTTGATCTTTTTCCAGTAGATGGTCATCCCACTAGAGGTGACCAGATCATCAATATTTTGTATTAGCTTGCAATGCTTGAGTGGTTTGTTGTTAGCATGTAGCATGCCTCTGGTTTTCCAATTAACCAAGTGCTCCACGAACCCGTTCCGGACATAATCTGAATCAGTGATTATGACCAGTTCGTGGAGTTGGTGTTGGACAGCAGTGAGTTGGCTTGATGCACTGCCATCAGCTCTTCCACCTGACTACTATGGGGACTGATTTTGTACCCAGCGGAGGGTTCCGGGGCATTATTAAACTGGGCATTACCAACGCTGGCCACCAGTTCCTTTTCCCTGTTGTTGTCAACATGGTAGGAGCACCCATCCACATAGACAGTGGCCATTCCCTCACACTTGTCTTCTTCATAGACTTTGTGAAGGGAATTCAGGTACGCCTCCATGTTGTTCTGGATTTTAAGACTTTCGTCCTTCAGACAGTTTTCTTTGGCAACATCATGCAAGTCAGCCAGACCTTGCGTGAGGGGACTCTTCTTGCTTTGGCTGTATCTGACCTCCAGAGCAAAGCCTTGCATTCACAGAATCCAGGAAGAAATTCTGGAATTGCTTGCATTTAGGCCCAGATTCTGTCCCTTTGAAGATATTGCAGCGGCTGGTGTGGAATCTCCACTATGATATGTTCCCCTGGATGAACAGGCATTCATTTTTCAATGCCCACACTGTTGCCAGGAGTGCCTTCTAACAATCGTAGAATTTTTCCTCCACCGAGGATAAAGTCTCGCTCGCATAGGAGATTACTTTATTGACCTTGACATGCTTTAGGTATAATACTGTGGTCAAGCATGTATTTGAGAACCCTGTCTCCAAGAAGAATTCCTTGTTTTTGACAGGGTAAGCGAGGCAAGGTGCTTGTGAGACGCTTCTTTTGAGTTAGTTTACTGCCTTGGCTTGTTCTGGACCCAACTCCCACTTGACCCCCCTTCAACAGATGGATCAGGGTTCTTGTGATCTCTGCATAAGCCTCAATGAACTTTCTACTGTAATTAGTCAGTCCAAGGAGGCTCTTTAGCTCACGCTGAGTTGTGGGGTCTTTAAGTGTCAGGAGTGCTTTCACTTTCTTTTCCTAGGGACAGAGACCCTCAGGAGTTATCTCATGCCCCAAGAAATTGCCCCAAGAAATTGACACCGGTCCTGCACCAATGTGTCTTTTGGAAAGATAGTTTTTCTCCGGCATCCATCAACTGTGTCAGAACATAACAGATTTCCTCTATGTGTTCCGGCACAGCTGAGCTTTTGATCAGAACATTGTCTACATAGGCCAGGTTACCCTTTCACCCAATTCGGGCATGGCCTTGTGTAATAAGATATTACATTAATTGCCGGAGTTGATGTATCTGAAGGGAGTCCGGGTCCATGTGTACTGCTGCCCCCGAAGGTAAAGGCCAGCTTGTGTTGGTCCTCCCTATTGACAGGTACGGTACAGTACCCATTGGTAAGGTCAATAGCAGTGTATACCTTTGACCCCTGGATCAGGGCCACCCCTTGGTCAATGTAGGGAAGAGGCCAATGGGACGTGTGGACCTGTTTGTTTAGCTCCCTTAGGTAGGCACAGAGCCTCCACTGCCCATTTGGTTTTAAAATCCCCAGCACCGGATTATTAAAGGTGCTGTGGATTGAACAAATTATCCTACGGGACTCAACGTTTTTAATTATTTCTGTGAGGTACTCCATGGATGCGAGAGGCAAGCGGTATTGATTCACAAACACGGGAGTCATGCCAGAGTCCGTGGGAATTGTTGATGTATGGAATTCGATGCGGCCACAGTCATATGAGTCCACCGCTAAGAAAACTTGTTTCAACTTTTGCTTTTGCTGCCAGGCATCAGCTAGGTTGACTCTCTCTTCAACCATCTGCCTGAATCCCGGAAAGACGTCTGGGTTGGCTTTCTCAGCGGCCTTCTCCAGCTGGGTGGAAAAGTCCCTGGTTAAAGTATTGACCTGGATTGAGGGTTTCAGGTATGGAAGGCAGTCCTTGTGGACTTGGAATATCACCTCATCCCTCCTGAAGTCACATGTCACCTCTTCCTTATCATAAGGGCTGGAAGAGTACACCAGGAAATTCCCCCAATGCCGGGTGAAGATCCTGTCTGGTGTTGTGTCTTTGTCGCTATCACTGTCAAAACAGTCATTGGGGATTGGTCCTATCAGTTCATTACCTAAATCCATGGAAAAATATCAGTCATGAACCGCCATTCCAATAAGGACTCCTACGCCCAGAGTGATACTCCTAAGGTCGCTGTTATCCACCAATATTGAAATGGTTTTGTGTTCTGTATTGACTAATGATGTTGGGTTTAACCATAACCCTTGCTGTTGGAGATGGGCGTTGAGGTGCACATATGCATCAGGATTTTTCAGTTTCTGCCTCTTTTAATTTTTACTTTAAGTGAGAAAAGTCGGGTCTGTTCTGGGATGGTGACTTTCTCTCCAATTTGAATTTCAACTGCATACAGCAGCAATTGGGCTGACCAAAATGCTTTTTCTGAATCATCAAAGTCCATGGGATTACCCCCATATCGGGACCAGGCTTTGAAGTTTATCAGATCCGAACTAATGGCAAAGCGATTGAGAATATCACTGCCTAAATAAAATGCAGCAGTGACATCTCACACGACCCAACAATTATGTACTGTGCTTTTGTTACCTATAGAAATTTTGAGCATACACCTGCTAGGCAGGAGATGTTTGGAATTGGAGTTTCCAGATCCATTTCCCATTTGTCTATCAATTTAAATATGGTAATGGGTGGATCTTTTGGGAGTTTTCAGAACATGGCTTTGCTGATGAAGCTCTTACCATTGTTCACGCACACTCAGGCGAGAACAGAGTCCTTCCCCTCATTTAACTGAATAGGAATGCACAACTATTCTCTAATCTTCTGAATGTCATCTAAGCCTTGAGCTGGTTTCTCATAATTTTGAAATATAGAAGTGGGATTTTCTGATTGTGAATTGGTATAGAATTTCAGAGTATTTCCTTCCAGTGTGGAATGCCACTTGATTCTGGAAGGAAGATTGATTTTCAGAAATAGAGAGGAATTACCATCACCAGTTTGTTGTCTTACTGCAATTACTGTCACGTCAGGGATTTGGTTGTTTTGAAAATGGAACTCAATATGATCCTGTTTTTGTACAACCATGTGGCATGTGCCAGTTAAACTAAAATGGTTGACACTATGTTTTAATTTGTATTGGTCAGTTAGTCTGGGTCCAAAGGACCTTGTTTGCACTGTCTGTTAGGGGAGACAATCTGTGCAGGATGTAATTCCCCAGTAAACATGGTGTGCCCTCGGGAGTCACGACTATGACAGGGTGTTTCACCTTGTGTCGACCAATTTTTAGTTCCAAATATGCAGTCCCCTCGACAGGAATTTCATTCCCATTGAAGTTCTGAAGTTGTCCAGGAAGAGGGGTGAGAGGGATCTCGTATCTCTCCCCCCTTCCTGAATTCAGCTGATCTAAGGCTCTCTTTGACAGAAGAGTGACTTGGGATCCAGTGTCCACAAGTGCAAAAATGTACATTGCCCTTGTACTTGGACGGGGACATAAAATCTTCCCTCCTTGTCCTGAAGGGGGCAAAGATAATGTGCATTTTGGGCCAGTTGGTGGGTTAGTTTCTTGATTCTTGATTTCGACACAGGGGTAATTTGGGCAGGATTCTGTGTGGGAGCTTGGGGATCTGTAAAATAAATGTGGCAGTTTGATATTGGGGGCTTTTTGGGCTCCCCTGGTTCTGATTCTGCCTCCCCCTTTGGAAGCAATCCCCAGAATAGGTTTGGGCAAGGTGGTTTTCTGGATCATCATTCTGGGGTTCAATGATGGCCGATCCTTACTCAGTCCCCACATTCCCCCAGTCTTCCTTAGGATCTCCCGGGACCCATTTTTCTCTGGGAGGAGTTCCCCCATTCCTGAAGGAGAACATCTTTTTCCCAGAGTCCTCTGAGGACCCCTCTCCTTCAAATTCGAGAACACTAACCTCCTCCACAAAATGGGTATTTGTAGGTCCTTTATTTTTCCTACCCGCCCTCTGTTGCTTTGGTTGCAGACTTTCAGAGGCAGGAGATTTTGGTTCCGGTTCCTGGGTTTCCAGGGGCCTTTCTCAAGTGGGGAAGGGAGCTTCCTCTAAGGCTTTACACCCCCCTTCACTCCGTAACTCCTCCTTTGGAACCGGTGAGTTGTCGAGATTCTCTCACCGTCATTGTTCTGGAGTACCAGACCCTTGGTTGGTGGAGCTCTGAGCCGCCATGTTCATCTGAGGGTTCTGCTGAGCCCTCAACATGCGACCCAGATCCTGGGACAAGTTCTGGACCTGGCGCTCCAGTTGGGACACCCACTCTGGCTGATACGCGGGTCGATGGTACATCCTAGGTGGATCACGGGTAGGGTAGCTCTCCTTTCTCCCATAATATCCTGGGTTTGGATAGTTTAGGTAACCCTCCCCTGGATTGGACTTCTGGGCTCAGGAAAGTGGGGAAAGAAAGGAGGGTTGTTTTGTGGGGTGAAATTTTGAGGGTACCAGGGAAAGAAACTCATCCGGGATTTGGGGGATTATTGCCCTCCTGGGAATGTTAGGAAGGAAGTTTCCCGGGTTGGTACCTTCCTGGTTGGATCCCCCTCTTGGGATGTGGGAGTCCACACATACCCCAGAATGGGTTTCTTGCCCTTGTATCAGGGGCTAATGTAATCAGGGTGGTTAGGAGTCCCATTTGTGGGATTACTTCCCTGACTACCTATTTGGGATTGGACCAAGGGCCTTCTGGTTCTTTGGCTGGAAGGATTCTGTACCAGTATATTTTTAGGCCCCCCCATCTCCAGATCTAAAATGGGGGCAACCTTCACCTCTGCCATCTCAGCAGCAGCAGGGGTGTTGGCTGGTTTGGGGTTTTTATTGGTATTCTTAATATCCACAGGTTTCTGCTCCTCATAAATACAGGTCGCCTGTTCAATGACCCAGTCTAGTGATATCTTCTTGTGAAGGTCCCTCACCTGAGTCAAGATGTATTTGGGGAGTGCATGGAAAAAGATGTTAATGAACTCCCTACTATCTGTGCGCACCCTCCTGGTGGTCTGCGCAAAGGATTGTTTGAGTTCCTGCACAAACTATAGTGGGGCCTGATCTTCCCCACACTGCATGTTGTAGGCTGCCTTGCAGGCCTCTTGGGGATTTCTATGGACCGAGAAGTGTTTTAAGATGTCCGCCCTGTAGGTGGACCATCTTGAGTTTTTCTGATCCTCCAGCCCTGCAAAGAAGCTGGTGTACTCGGGGAAGAATGTCCATTTCACATATTGCATGCAAATCTGACTATCTTTCAGATGAAAAGTATCCATCATCACCTGTTAATATAATTCAAGGTGTTCCCAGAAAGAACACTTGGCATTTTTGTGATAGGGAGTTATAACACTCCTAATAGCCTTGATCTGCTTCAGGGGATCTTTTTGCATAGCCATCTTGATGTTGCTGGCCTTTTTGGTCTTAGTCACCCGAGTCTACTCATCCGCTGACTCAGAGGCACTACTACTGGAGATGGCTATCTGATCCTTTAGGCACTCCCTGATTCTGCGAGCTTGAGAAGGGATTGCGGAATGTGGGGGCCTAGTTTTCCTATGTCTCTGGTGCTCAGAAGAGTCTTCTGACTCTCCCCTGCTCCAAGGATTGGTGGTTTACCCACCCACCCACCGCCTAGCTGGGAAGAGGTCTTCAGGATACACTTTTTGGGCTTCATTTCCTGGAGTTCCCCACCAAATTTAACTAACTGATCTCTTGGAAGGTGGTAGTTTTGTGGATCCAGTTCCCTGACTCTCCCCTCACAGTAGTCTTCCTTTTCAGAGATGTTAGCCCTAACCTTTGGGGATCTGTACGAGAAGCCAGTCCCTCCATTTCTGGGAGGCGCTATCTGTCAGTCCCATCTCACCAATTCTGTTGAAGTCTACCATCCCCATGACCCCTGGTTCATATGTGCCAGCGGACATGAAGGTGGCAGAGTTCATGGTACTCAAGGGGTTAGAGTTCTTGATTACAGGGGTTCTGATGTGATGCTCAGGGGTTTTTTCTGTCCCTCGCTACCTCTTCTCTTTCAGCCTCTATTCACTGGTGATATGCCAATATCTGAATCTTTTTTTCCTCTATCAGAGCCTTACTGCTCTCAATAATTTGCTCTTCTATTGCTATCTGTTTGTGGAGCACATCATTCTTTTCACAGAGAGCCTCATTGTCTCTCTGCGCTTCCTGCCTGGTTTGAAAATACTGGGCCAATTTCTGCTGCAGGCGACTCACCTCCTGAGTTTTAGCATCATTGGTCTGGGTGTTCTTTTCCAGAGAATCCTCGACCCGCCTGGTGTGCTTTAGTAGCTTCTCATATTCTGTGTTTACTTCATTGAGCTCCTGGAGGGCTAGCTTTCTTTCCTCTAGATTGGTTTTAACTTGGCTTACTTCCTGCCTAATGCATCCCTCTCCTGACTTAGGGTGCCCCTATGTTCAGCCAGGGCGTCCCTTTGTTTCTTGAATTCCCTGGATTTCTGGCGCTCCTCATCAAATTCCTCTTGACAGTGAAGGTATTTAATAATTCATTTATTATTTTCCTCTTTTAATTTGTCTATCTGGTCTTGTAGGGCAACCATCTGTTCTGCGCAGGCTCTATTAAAATTTAATTGTTACGCCAGCTTCTGCTGACTTTGTTTTAAAGAGTCAACCCTTTCCTGACACTCCTATTTCAGTGCCTGTAATTGGGTGTCTTGCTCTGCCTTCTCTTGCTGTAGCAGAGCAAGATCTTATTTTAGTTTTGTGACATACTGTCTAGCTTCTGTCTCTAATTCCTGGCTCTTCAGTAGCCTTTTCTCTGTACAGTCTAGATCAGTCTGGACTTTTTCTAGTGTTTCCACTTGATTCTTTGCTAGAACTGTGTTTTCTGCATGCTTTTCCTGCATTACTCCTATGTGGAGGTATAGGTCGGCCACTATTTTGGCAATTCTACACTGCTCCTCTTTCGCTTTTGGGGCCATGTACAGTTCACTAAGATTTTGGTGTAATGGGCCCTTGTCCTGCCATGTATCCAGTTCCATGACCCTGCAGCCAGACCTGTTCATTATGGTCTGGCCACTCACCTCTGACAGTTTGTGCATGATGTGTTCCCTAGCCATATGGATTTCTACTGAGATCGCCATTTTGGAACTACCAATTTCTTTATGAATTATTTTAGGGTTAATTTACTTTTACTTTAACCAACAGGCCTAGTTTTGGAGTATTTTTTTTGAGGGTGCTTGTACAGTGTAGCACAGTACGCCAACCAAACAAGGTGTCTGTACCCTGCAGGTTAGTCTGCTGTGCTAGACTGTCAAGGGTGGTAAATCAAACTCAAAATCACGGCACAAGCCCTCAAATATGTTAAGGATTTCAATCAGGCAATACACCCGGGTCTCAGCCTAGCATGTAATGCACAAATGAAATACTTACTTTATTGTGTCAATAGGTTCAATATTCTGAGTAATATACCGCTCCTATCACACCCCTTCTCAAAATAACCCCAGGTCACAATGGACCAGGAATCAGGCTGGTTGGTAAAGTTAATATTTATTTATTTAAAATTCAAATCAAACACAAGTTTTAATATATATGAGGCAGCAATCATCAATGTGGTGACAATACAAATCAGAAAGTAGGTAAGGCAGTTGAAATCACTTTTTAGCACACAGAATATAAAACACAGAGAAAAGAACAGTTTTGGCTTGTTGAAAAGATAGTGCTTAAGTTAAGATTTCCCCCTGCAAATTTCTCCACTTACAAAGAAGCAATTCTACATAGATGTAAGTAGGCAGTAGGTATTCAGGAATATAGAACAGTGTACAAGGTTTGAATACAATCCCCCCCCCAACAAGAGAGAAAAGCATTTTTGAAATTTTACACTTTTGAAATGATATTTCAAAAAAATGGCTGTGTGAAACAACAATGAAAACTGTGCAAACAATCCTTAAATTGACATAAATTCCTATGGGAGCAACACTGATAAGATCCTGACAAACACAAGCTAGAATATGAGCAACAGTACACACTTTGAATCTTTATGGAAGTTTGGAAATACTTTGGATGGGAAAACGTATGTGTAATACTTTTGCAAAAAGCGAATTCCTGCTTAAAATTCCCTATGCGATTTTTAATAAAAACAGGTAAAATACAATGTTCTTGAATACGGTTTTTATGTCTGGATGTAGCTAAAGGTCTTAGGTTTAAGACTGAGTTGAAATTTAGGGGGTAATTCATGGATTATTTGCACCGAAAAAAACAGGATTGGTATGCCATTCTGCCCAAAAATCCCTGTTTAACAAATGGTGATTTGCAGGCAGAATGGCGAACAATTCCCGTTTTTTTTGGTGCAAATAATCCATGAATTACCCCCTAAATCTCTAGCTATAAAATTGAGGAAGTTATGCAAGTTTGAATGAGAGGTGTTTTTAGGAAAATAGAACAGAGAAAAACAGAAAATCGGTTTTAAAATAACAGGTTGATTTTACTTAAACTATATTAATTGCTAAGAAAAAGAGAATGCCACCTGTGAATCTTCACAGTTACTTGGCCACTGTAACCCTTCACGTGGTGGATACCACTTTTTATTCTGGGAATTAATTTAGTTACTCCAAATCACTAATGACTTATGTTCAAGAAAAACAAATGAGAGAAATGAGAGAAATTCGGTGCTTACACTAAGAATTACAGACAGGGTTGCAAGAATGGTTCTAACAATATTATGATTCTTAAGTTAAAGATGGGATAGGTTATAGGTTGGGATAGGACAAGGCCATATATGCTATGGTTCACTATGATTCCTATTGATACTTGTAGTCCATTTTAATTTAAGATTTTGACCGTCGGGGTTGTGGTCATCCTGATCAGGTCTACAGACAGCAAGGCACTTTTGGCGGGATAGGTCAGCTAGGTGGTTCTGGTCAACTGGACGGTACCTCAGACTGGATTGGATTGGATTGGCCTTCTGGTTGCTTGACACTGTAGATCAGCGGGATGGTGAGTTTCAGCAGGCAAGCAAGAATGGTAGCAAGCCAGACTGTATCAGAATGTTTTCCCTTCTAAGTTTTGGGATGGTTTCAGGATTTGGGCCTAAACGAAGAAGACTTTAGCAATGCTGAGGCCTTGGCTTGGTAAAGAAATCTGGAATCAGGAACAAGATGGAGAATTCAGGAACAGGGCGTCACGCGCAAATCAGGATGGAGTCAGGAATCAGTGTGTATCTGTGTGTTGTGAGGTTACCTTATTTATCCTGCCAAATGACATCACTAAGTTGATGGTAGGGGCAGACTGACAACCCACACCCACAAGGCTATGGTTGGTCAAAGGCAGAGTGTCCTCCTTGCTTTTTTCCGGTTGGATGACAGAAAGGGTTGTCATATTTTATGATGTGACTTGTGAACCTCCCACAGTTATTTGGACCAAAATGTAACTTTCCCACAAATACATATTGATATACTCATGCCCTCTAATAAAATCAGACTCATACATTACATATTGTGTGGGTTACATTTACATCCAACTCCCAAGTCATGGGGACCTGGCTTTGTCTTTCTGTGGAATTTGTCAATTTTAATCATAAGGGTTTGGCCTACCAATTCCTAATTCGGTCTATATATGTGCAATCACCCCTAGCACACAGGTACACAATATTAGATTTGAAGCATTAATAGTCTCTGCGCAATTAGTCCTTTTTCATAACTTAATTTCCTTACGCAGTAAAACATCCTACCAAGTCTTCACATGTCTATCATAAATTCAGATTTAATTTTTTTTCTTACTTCCCAAGTGTGAGCAAATGGCCAGTCCTTTGAAGTTCTCTGAGAAGCCTCTCCCAGCATCCTGCCCCTCCTCTGTAAGAGTGAGTGTCCAAGCCTTCTATTGTCTTTGCCTGGGGCCCAGACCAAAGTCTGATGAGGTCCTTTGTCATGAGTATGCAAGGCCTCCCCACAGCAATTAGGCCTTCCTGCCAACAGTGAAGTGTCAATGTTTCCCAGACTGGGGACTGTCAAGCAGAATTGTTTTTTTAAAATAATTAATTAACTCCAAACTGGGTTACTTTAAGTTTTCACCTATATCTTTCATTAAAACATATAAAATGAACACAGTTTATATGTGGATTTTTACATTAGCAATCCTTTGACATTTCTTAAAGAATTAGGCCTTATAACAAAAACATGCTTTCAAAACAAGCGATTTTGCATTTTCTTCAAGGAAAAAAACCTTAAACTGAGTTCTTTTAAATCCAATTTTCCTATGCCTCACATACACATTTGATTCAGCACCAGTTCTTCCCTTGAGTGCTGGGATGGTTTGCAGTCTGGATATATATATCCAGCCTTTGTTTAAAGTTTCTGTCTGCACAGCTGATTCCATTACATGTTGCAATTTTAGCTGTGTTTTTCCCGTGGATCTGAAAACAAATGTCCTTGGGCTGCCTTTTCCTTAGATACATTTCATAACTGCTGTCAGTCAATGAGGCCCGGTTCCTCTGGCCACACTGGATGATCCTAGCATTTCAGTACCCTTTTAGTCTCAATGATTCAATGGAAAATAAATGGATCTAGCACCAAAACCAGCACTTTTTAAGGTTGCAAGCTAACATTTTAAAAGGCATTTTTAGTTTTCAGCACAATTCTGCTGCTTTGCTCCATGTTGTATGTAACAGAGCCCACTGGCATGTTCCTGCAGTGATAACTCTGTTTTCACCCCCCCTTGACTGTGTGTGGCAGGGTGTGCAGCCTTTTCTTGGTTGTGACCCAAACGCAGACGAGTCAGCGCATCCATTTTGAGCTGTTTCACCATTTGTAAAGTCATGCAGTGGGGCACATTGGAATAGGTCAAAATATCCCACAAGTCTGTCTTTTTATTTTGTCATAAAGGTGTTGTGCAGCGTGCAGTGCTTTTTCAATTGATTCAGCTTACCACCCAATCTGCATGTTTTGAATATTGTTTGAAATTTCAGGGAAGAGACCATTAACAAAGTGCGAGACAAGGGCAGATTGTGCTTGGTCGCCAACCTTAGCAATGCCAGAGTATTTCGTAAAACAGTCTTGCAATCTAGACAGGTAATCATAAGGTGATTCAGACTGTTTTTTCTTGCATGCAGCAATTTTGCTCCAGTCAGATCTGACAGGCAGTAATGGCAGCAGAGGCAGGATGTGTGTTCGTCCATAATCTGTTAGTATAATGTGTATATGAGTACTGATCAGAGGAGCTGCTTAAGGTCCCCAATTGTGGGATCATAACACGCAATAACAGTAGTCAAATGCTCCACAGGCAGAGTGGGGAATTGCTGTGTCATATGATACAAGTCAGTGGAGCTTCATGGAGTGTGTATTCTAATAGCAGGATTAGCGACATCAGGTTGAGGGTATGTGCACATGGGTAATAGGGCAGTGTCCGCTTGGGCAAAATCAGAAGCATGATATGATTTATGATAGTTTATTTATTTATACAGTGCCTATACAAAATGTGTTTCAAAGCGCTTCAATGCAAGGGAGGGAACAAGGGAAAATACAGTGACATTCTTATAAGGCCATGAACAACAAGAATGTTAAATTAACTATCATACTCAGCCTGGCAACATTTCCGACAGTGCAAGAACCAAAAACACAGATAAGGAAAAGAGGGGGTGGAAGGGAAATGGAAACAGACAGTCGACTACCTGTCACGCTCACCTGATTCCCACGGAGGCGCAGGTCTGGCTTCGAGTGCTGATGCTTCTTCTATGGTGAAGTGCAGGACTCTGAAGATGGACTCACTGGCTCGCAGGAATATTCCCCTGTGCGTGAAAAGGGAGTATTACCTACTGACGGAATAATGCTCAAGCCTCCCACTCCCTTCCAGCCCTCCACGTTACCCTTCCTCGATTCCCCGTGAAGTCTCACCTTAGGGTCTGGAAGGATGAGTTCTCCATCCTGCTTCTGATGCAGGGGCGCGTTGAAACCCAGTTACTTCACTGGATTGAGGTTTGATGGGAGTTCAAATAAGCTTGACTATTCAGGTAAGGCGCTGTAAGAGTTCTGTAGCAAGTTCAAAAGTTCAAGCCTTATAATAATGTTCATTGTCTTATTGCAGCAAGCGCTAATCGCTTATGTCTTTTTTCCCCTTAGGGGCTGGGGTTCGGAATGCCGGAGATATGGCGCCGACCCGAAGTGAAACTTGCAGTTCCAGTAAATGACAGGTAAGTTCTGGATGAGCGTTCGGGTAATGTCTTTGCATTCGCTCATTCAATGTCTTTGTCTTTTTTCCCCATAGGGGCCGGGGTCCGGAATGCCAGGAAGCGGCAGGACCCGAAATGAAATGGGAATGACCCAACAGGTAAGTCTTAGAAGGAAACTGAGCTTTTCCTATTCCCTTCCTTCTCTCACCTTGTGTTCTTGTCTTTTTCTCTCTAGGCTCTGGGAAGTGGCTGCGGATCTGGATGATCACTGCTGAAGATGGAGGTGCCCAGGAAAGGTGAGTAAAATGCAGCGCTGCAGCGATCGAAGCAAAATGCCTTTAAAATGATGTCTTCCCTTTCAGGATCATCGGTGTGAAGTCTCTGTGATGCAGCTTTAGCAGGTAAGGTCTTCTTTCTCTCCAATTCTCTCTTAGCAGGTGACCCAGGATGCTGACAGGCGTGGCTGAAGTCCAGATGCAGGAGCTGACACGGTGAGCGTCCAGCTGCGAGGAGCAGAACAACGCGAATCGTGAGTTGCTGATCGGGCGTGGTTTAAATAGCTTTGGAAGAAGTTCCAGGTATGCATCCTTCCACCGATCAGGTATGTATCCTTCCCCGACCACACCTAGGGGAAAGTAGGTCCACAGGTAAAGTAGTTCCATTCAGGCCTCAAGAGGGCCTGGATGTAGCATCATGGTCTGCATCAGGTAAGTGCACCTTAAAACACTTGAACACATGTCTAGCTTTATGAGCCTGGCACCTAAGGCACCAGGACAGGGGTCCAACATGAGCCTGGCACCTAGGGCGCCAGGACTGTGTCCAAAGGGCCCCAGCTTGTGCCCGCTGGCACTTCCCTGGGGGAAATGATGCCTGCCTCTGGGGTTGCTGGGTCGGACCTGGCTCCTTGGAGGTAGGCATCATGACAGTACCCCCCCTCAAGGCCCCTCCCAAGGTTGTTCCCTCCGGGGGTTTTGGCTTGTTCGGAAATCTCCGGTGGAACCTTTGTATTAATCGAGGTGCATGAACATGGTTACTAGGCTCCCACGATCTCTCCTGAGGTCCATATCCCTTCCAGTCAACAAGATAGAAGAGTTTGGACTTTAACACCTTGGAGTCTAAAATGTCTTTAACTTCGAATTCTAATTCCCCTTCAATTTGAACTGGGTCTGGAGGCTTGGACAGTCGGGTCCCTGGTTGTACTGGCTTCAAAAGTGATGCATGAAAAACTGGATGAATACGCATGTTAGATGGTAAATCCAGTTCAAAGGCCACGGGATTGATTATAGCCTTGATGGGATAAGGTCCTATGAATCTGGGATTGAAATTTCGCGGGCCCTTGAGGGGTAAATGTTTCGTTGCTAGCCATACCTGATCTCCTACTTGGTAAGGAGGAGTTTTACTTCGGTGCAAATCAGTGTTTTCTTTATACTTTTTCTTGGCTTGCTGTAAATGAGTTGCAGCTTCTTTGAAGGCTTGGGTTATTGTGGAATGCAGATGATTTACTGCGGGCATTTCCAGGGTCAGAGGTGGATCTAGATCAGAGGTCCGAGGATGGTGACCATACAAAGTATAAAAAGGAGTTTGTCCGGTTCCAGAATGCACTGAATTGTTGTATGCATATTCTGCGATCCAAAGGATGTCTTTCCAATTTAACTCGGATTGGTGTAACATGCACCGAAGATATTGCTCGAGAGTCTGATTGGTTCTCTCGGTTTGTCCGTCGGTCTGGGGGTGGTGGCTGGTGGATAGCGGCACATCTATTTGTGCTAGTTGGCAACACTTCTTCCAAAAATGGGAGATAAATTGACTTCCACGATCCGAGACTAATATGGAAGGGAAACCATGTATGCGAACTATATTCTCCAGAAATTCCTTGGCCAAGGTGGAAGCTGAAGGCAAACCTTTTAAAGGGATAAAGTGGGCCATTTTGGAGAATAGATCCACAATTACAAGGATAGTGTTGTAACCAGCACAAGGAGGCAGGTCAGTTATAAAGTCCATTGACAAGGTGTGCCATGGTGCCGGTGGAATATCCAAGGGTTGAAGTAGGCCGGCTGGCCTTTTCTTTTAACCCTTGTTTTGGGCGCAAATTCCGCAAGACAAAACAAAAGACTTTATGTCTTTTCTCCAAGAAGGCCACCAGAAGTGGCGTTTGATTTTTTCCTCCGTTTTAGCGATACCAGAGTGTCCTTCCATTAATGATTCATGATGATGGGCAATAACAAGTTCTTGCAATTCTTTACTAGGCAGAAACAACCACTCCTGGAAGTAGGGTAAGTCATCCTTAACGGTGTAATGAGGACCCTTTTGACTCCATTCCGGTAAGGCTGAAGAGTCTAGAAGTTGTTTTACTAGCGTTTGGATGTCCTCAATAGTTTGCAATGAAGTTAGGCCTAAGATTCTTTGTTCTGGTATGATTGGCACAGGTTCTAAACTCGAATTGGGTTCTTCCATGCCAATCCGGGATAAGGCGTCCGCTTTACCATTCTTGCTGCCAGGGCGATAGGTAATTACAAAATCAAATTCCGCAAAGAATAGAGCCCATCGGAGTTGTCGTGAAGATTGAGCCTTGGCCGTCTTTAAATACTGTGAATTTCTGTGGTCCGTAATTACGGTGATGGTGTGTCTTGCCCCGAGAAGGTAGTGACGCCAAGCCTTGAAAGCAGATTTAGTAGCCAGTAACTCTTTGTCGGTAATTGCGTAGTTGATTTCAGGAGGAGAAAATTTCCTGGACCAAAAGGCCACAGGGTGTAGTTGGTTAGTTTCTGGGTCTCTTTGCGACAGGACAGCTCCCATGGCCGAACTGGATGCGTCGGTTTCCACAATGTAAGGGAGATCTGGGTGCGGGTGCTTCAATATAGGTGCAGAGGTGAATTTGGTTTTCAGGTCCTGAAAGGCTTGTTCGGCCTCAAGAGTCCATTCAAAGCATTTGTTTTTCTTTAGGAGAGCTGTGATGGGTTGGACTGTTCGAGAAAATTCCGGCATGAATCTTCGATAGAAATTGGCGAAGCCGAGCATGCTCTGAACTCCCTTCACCGAGCTAGGAGATGGCCATTTGAGGATGGCGCCCACCTTTCGCGAGTCCATTCGGACTCCTTGAGGTGTCAGGATAAATCCGAGAAACTCCACTTCTGTGGTATGAAAAACGCATTTTTCGAGCTTTGCAAATAGTCTGTGCTGGCGCAATTTCTCAAGAACTGCCCTAACATGTTTTCTGTGATCGGATTCTGAAGAGGAGTACACCAGGATGTCGTCAATATAAACAATGACACAGACGTCGATAAGTTCCCGAAGAACATCATTCATAAAGTACTGAAAGGCGGCAGGTGCATTGCACAAACCGAAGGGCATCACCTGATATTCGAAGAACCCAAATTTGGTGCGGAATGCAGTCTTCCACTCGTCGCCTTCTTTTATACGCACCAGGTGAAAAGCTCCTCGGAGATCTAACTTGGTGTACACACAAGCGTCTTTCACCTGGTCGATAAGCTCAGGGATCAGGGGCAGAGGATAACGATTCTTAATCGTTATTTGATTTAGGGCGCGATAGTCTATACATGTTCTAAGGTCGCCCTCTTTTTTCGGCATGAAGAACAGAGCTGAGGAGACAGGAGACTTGGACGGGCGAATAAAACCATTAGCTAGGTACTGATCTAAATACTGACGCAAATGTAGGTTCTCAGGTTCCGTAAGAGCATAAATCCTACTACAAGGTAGTTGAGCATTGGGTACCAGATCGATTTGGCAATCGTAAGACCGATGGGGAGGTAACGTGTTAGCCTGTTCCTTTTGAAAAACGTCTTGGAATTCTTGGTATTTAGACAGTAGCTGTACAGGGGTGGAAGTTGCTGAGGCTAGACCCATAACTGGATTTCTTGGGTAACAAGTTGGTTCACAATCAGGAAAACTTATCTTCTTTGCTCGCCAGTCGATTCTGGGATTATGTGTTTCTAACCAAGGAATTCCAAGAATTACTTGAAATTGTGGGGCCTTGATCACATCAAACACGATTGCTTCCCGATGTCCATCCTGACCCACCAGTGTCATTTCAACAGTGGAATGCGTTACAGGCCCTGAGGCAATTTCGGTTTCATCTACTGCAGTAATGACATCTTGGGTTACTTTCGGGCGGAGAGGGAGCTTAATCCTGGAAGCCAATTCACGGTCTATGTAATTTCCAATAGCTCCACTGTCGAAGTATGCTTTTATAGCATGCAACAGCTGAGGCTGTTTTGGGTCCACTAGCACCATTGGCATGACAAAATGCGAGGTCAAAGAGTTTGTTTTCAAGCTCGGCAAGCGGACCCCTACGCTTGTCGGGCTAGGTCGTTTCCCGAATCAGGTGTCAATAAATCGTTATCAGTGGCTCCAACCACCTTCTTCGGTGGTTTAACCGGATAATTTAGAAGAAAGTGACCGGAAGTCCCGCAATACAGGCAAAGTTGCATTTGCCGCCTTCTCTCTCGTTCCTTCTGTGTTAATGGTCCTTTAACACTGCCGATTTGCATAGTTTCGGATACGTCGGTACTCTTGGAGTTAGCGTGGGTTTTGATCGGTACTCGGGTTTCGTACTTGAACCGATCTGCTTTTCTATTTTGAAGTCTGTGATCAAGTTGAACCACCAAGTCTATGTAGTCTGCGCAGACCTGGGGTGGATCTACTATCTGAGCTAGAACATCCTTAAGCTCTCCACGCAGGCCTCGATGAAACAATGTGATCCTTTTGTTTTCTGGCCATCCAGTTTCCACAACCAGTCTATTAAAGGTGCAACGTAGGACAGAAGATCCTGATTACCTTGTCGTAAGGATAGCAGTTCGTTATCAAGGGCCTGTCCTTGAGAGTGTCGAGCAAACAATCTTTCCATGCTGGCCTGGAAACCCTGAAAATTCTGGAGAATTGGATCATCCTGATTTACCAATGGAATAGACCAATCGGCAGCACTGCCACTGAGGTAAGATAGTATAAAGGCTACCTTGGTCTGGTCGTTAGGGAAGGCCCCGGGTCTGCATAGAAAGTGTAAACGACATTGGTTCATAAAGACGGCATATTTCTTGGGATCCCCCGCAAAACGTTCAGGCGGGGCCAAAGGCATGTGTCCAGGTAGATTGATTTGTACCGGGTTATTCAAACCCATTGATGTGGAAGTATCTCCGGAATTAGGTAAAGGAGTGTGCCCTGCCTGGGCCTGCAATAACCTTTTGGCCAGGTCATCTGTTCTTTCCTTTGATTGGATCAGTTCTCTTTTGAGAGCGTTAGTCTCCTGGCAGGCTGAGTGCACTTCTGCCCGTAATTCCCCCAAAAGCTGGGCCAGCTGATCTGTCTCGGAAGTCTCCATAGCGCCCGGGTGGGAAATTGTGGGTAGGCTTCGCGTTCTGTCACGCTCACCTGATTCCCACGGAGGCGCAGGTCTGGCTTCGAGTGCTGATGCTTCTTCTATGGTGAAGCACAGGACTCTGAAGATGGACTCACTGGCTCGCAGGAATATTCCCCTGTGCGTGAAAAGGGAGTATTACCTACTGACGGAATAATGCTCAAGCCTCCCACTCCCTTCCAGCCCTCCACGTTACCCTTCCTCGATTCCCCGTGAAGTCTCACCTTAGGGTCTGGAAGGATGAGTTCTCCATCCTGCTTCTGATGCAGGGGCGCGTTGAAACCCAGTTACTTCACTGGATTGAGGTTTGATGGGAGTTCAAATAAGCTTGACTATTCAGGTAAGGCGCTGTAAGAGTTCTGTAGCAAGTTCAAAAGTTCAAGCCTTATAATAATGTTCATTGTCTCATTGCAGCAAGCGCTAATCGCTTATGTCTTTTTTCCCCTTAGGGGCCGGGGTTCGGAATGCCGGAGATATGGCGCCGACCCGAAGTGAAACGTGCAGTTCCAGTAAATGACAGGTAAGTTCTGGATGAGCGTTCGGGTAATATCTTTGCATTCGCTCATTCAATGTCTTTGGGCCTCATTACGACCCTGGCAGATTTTTTCCGCCATCCGCGGACTTTTCCGCCATGGCGTAAAGTCCGTTTACGCCATGGCGGATGGTGGACTTACCGCCCCATTCCGAGGTCGGCGGGGCGGTAAGTCCCCATTGACCCATTTACCCTTCCCCATTCCCATTTCGGCCCCATAGGGTATAATGGGAGTGGGGAAGGAGTTAATTACGCCACCGTAAATTACGGTGGCGTAATTAACACCAAGGTCCCATAGCGCCATGGATTTTGCTAGAACTGTGGGCGGAAAAATGACCATGGCGCTCTGGGAACTCGGAATTGGCGGTAAGGGGTCGGCGCAGCTAACGCTAGCGTAAGCCCCTTACCGCCAGGGTCGTAATGAGGCCCTTTGTCTTTTTTCCCCATAGGGGCCGGGGTCCGGAATGCCAGGAAGCGGCAGGACCCGAAATGAAATGGGAATGACCCAACAGGTAAGTCTTAGAAGGAAACTGAGCTTTTCCTATTCCCTTCCTTCTCTCACCTTGTGTTCTTGTCTTTTTCTCTCTAGACTCTGGGAAGTGGCTGCGGATCCGGATGATCACTGCTGAAGATGGAGGTGCCCAGGAAAGGTGAGTGAAATGCAGCGCTGCAGCGATCGAAGCGAAATGCCTTTAAAATTATGTCTTCCCTTTCAGGATCATCGGTGTGAAGTCTCTGTGATGCAGCTTTAGCAGGTAAGGTCTTCTTTCTCTCCAATTCTCTCTTAGCAGGTGACCCAGGATGCTGACAGGCGTGGCTGAAGTCCAGATGCAGGAGCTGACACGGTGAGCGTCCAGCTGCGAGGAGCAGAACAACGCGAAGCGTGAGTTGCTGATCGGGCGTGGTTTAAATAGCTTTGGAAGAAGTTCCAGGTATGTATCCTTCCACCGATCAGGTATGTATCCTTCCCCGACCACACCCAGGGGAAAGTAGGTCCACAGGTAAAGTAGTTCCATTCAGGCCTCAAGAGGGCCTGGATGTAGCAGCATGGTCTGCATCAGGTAAGTGCACCTTAAAACACTTGAACACATGTCTAGCTTTATGAGCCTGGTGCCTAAGGCGCCAGGACAGGGGTCCAACATGAGCCTGGCGCCTAAGGCGCCAGGACTGTGTCCAAAGGGCCCCAGCTTGTGCCCGCTGGCACTTCCCTGGGGGAAATGATGCCTGCCTCTGGGGTTGCTGGGTCGGACCTGGCTCCTTGGAGGTAGGCATCATGACACTACCGTACTAGGCCTGACAACATTTCATGTAGAGTCAGAAATTACACGAGGTGAGGGAGAGGAGAGGGGGAGAGAAAGGAGGGAGTGAAACAAAACCAGCGACTATTGTACAGGGCCTGACGACATTTCAGATAGTGCTGGGGGGTGGGGGTGGTAACAAGTAAGGACGAGGAGATGGAAACAGACAATTGTTGCTATCACACTGGGTCCAGGGACAATTCTGATAGAGAAAGTGCATAGAGAAATTAAGGGAGAGTGGGAGGAGAGAGGAGAAGGGAGAGGAGGAGGGAACAGAGAATAAAACAGTGAAAGGAGTGGAGAAGCAGAGAGGCGAGCGAATACGGTTGTATAGGTCAGTAAAACACAAATGTTGCAGTGAACAGAAAATTTAAGCAAGGATTCCAGATGACGATGGGCACAGCATGATGCAGGGCCACCCTCCGTGTGAGTTGAGAAGGTAAGACACCAAGAGTCAAAGTGTCCAAGAAGTCAAATGATAGAGGGCCACCATGAGTATGAGTTGAGATGGTGAAGCAGCAAGAGTCAAAGTGTCCAAAAAGTCAAATACAAGCGATGGCAACAGCATGGTGATGGTGAACCATGGTAAATCAAGACAACTCCTGCAGTGATTGGGTTTAAGGGGGGTGAGAAAGGGAAGGGGGAGGGGAGAGCAGGGAGAGGTGAACAGGAAGCAGGAGGGGGGACGAACATCATGAGATGCCAGAGAGGGGGCACATAGGACATCACAGGAGACCACTGACATTACGGGGGACCAGTGAGGGGGTGGGGGGAACAACAGACATCATGGAGGACCATAGAGGGGGAGGGGGGCACACGGACATCGCGGGGGACCAGGGAGGGGAGGGGTGCTCAACAGACATCACAGGGAACCAGGGAGGGGGTGGGGAACAACAGACTTCACAGGGGATCAGGGAGTGTGATGGGGCACACAGAGACCAGGGAGGGGGAGGGGGGCACAACAGACATCACAGGGACCAGGGAAGGGGAGAGGGCACAACAGACATCAATGGGGTACCGGTAAAGGGGAGAGGGGCACAACAGACATCACAAGGGACCAGGGAGCAGGAGGGGGCACAACAGACATCACAGGGTGCCAGGGAGGAGGAGGGGGCACATCAGACTTTACGGGGGACCAGGGGGGGGGGCAGGGGGGCACAACAGACATTATGGGGGACCGCACAACTGACATCACGTGGGACCAGGGAGGTGTCCCTGCATGGTACGGTAATGAACAGGGAACAAAAAGGAAGGTGGGCCTTGAGGAGGGGAGCCAGTGTCCACCTGCAGGTATTTGGATTGGCCATTTCCGAAAGTCAATGGCCAATGACGAAACAACATCAGCTGTGGCACGAGGGCACAAAGGAAGACTTTCTGCGTGCCGCCATCTTGGAAGTGTGAAAAGCCAACACGGCAGAGGTACCATCATGAAGCAAAACATGTCAAGGCCTTTGTATGCACTCACCAAACATTGTGTAGAATGCTGGTTGTCATGGAGCGATGCACATAGTGCTATTTAGCAAGAAGTCTCTGACGGGCAGCAAGCTCCAATTGGAGCCTGCCTGTGTCCATTTTAAGGCAGCAGGCATCAAACATAAGCGGATGGGATAGCAGATCCCCAGAGACTGGGAGGATGGCCAGATCCAAGGCAGGAAGGGGCAGAAGTGGGGAAACAGAGAAACAAACAGGTGCTTTAGAAAGCTGGCCTTGGGGAGGGTGCCGGCGTCCATTTGCCGGCGTTCAGATTGGCCATTTCAGGAAATCAATGCCAATCACGTAACAGCATCAGCTGTGGCAGGAGGGCACAAAGGAAGCATCCCTACGTGCCGCCATCTTGGAAGTGTGAATAGCCAACACGGCAGAGGCAACATCAGGCAGCAAAATAGATGAAGGCCTTTACATGCACTCACCAAACAGGGTGTAGAATGCTGGTGGTAATGGAGCAACGTGCATAGTGCTATTTAGCATGATTTTGTCTCCAGCGGGCAGCAAACTCCAAGTGGATCCTGCCTGGGTCCATGTGAAGGCCGCAGGCATCGGCCATCAGCGGATGGGATAGCAGGTCCCCAGAGAGTGGGAGGAGGTCCAGATCCAAGGCAGGAAGGGGCAGAAGTGAGGTGCACAAGCATCCATAGTGTGAAGCGAAGGGGGCTCATCCATGTAAGAGTGTGAAGGTTGAATTTCTTGTTTAGTAAGGAGCTGCATTGTACCATTGGCAAGGGGTGACCGCAGATCTCCTGAATCACAATATTTGTGTGTGAAGGGAGGTGACCACTGGGGTTCTAAGCTGTGCCATCTCTGATAAGTGGAGGCTGCATTTGGTGTTGAAGAAGCCAGAGGGGGCTGTTTGGCAGGCCCCTGGTAAAGTGGGGTGAAAAGTGTGTGGGCGGTGAGGCTGCCGGAGAAAGTGACACCGAGGAGGAGGTGGAAGGAGATGCATCAGACATGGCAGAGGAGGTTGGAGTGGTAGAGATGGAGGGAGTTGCTGGACTTGGTGCAGAGGTGGCACCACCACTGGGTGGGGTATGGTCGCAGGGGGCGCTGGGTGTGGTAGGGGAGCCAGGACCAGTGGCAGTGGATGAGAATAGAGTGGCAACATTTCATCAAGGAAATCCACTGGGGGCGCTGTGGGTGCCTCCTTGGAGCATTCTTTTTCGATGTCATTGTGCAGGCAGGGATAGAGACCTGTGTTTTTGGAGCGTTTCATGTTAGGCCAGCATTGGAAGCATGTTTATATTGGTCAAGTTTACTGGACAACCTTAAGGGCGCCTGGGTCATCCCTCTGCTTAAAAAAACCCTCCCTTGATCCTAGCGTACCTACCAACTATAGACCCATCACTACTGTCCCATTCATGCTCAAAATATTGGACCATGCCGCTTACCACCAGATCCAGGAATATCTGGCGACCAACAATCTTCTTGGCTTAAGGCAATCTGGTTTCCGGCCCATGCACGGTACGGGATCTGCCCTTATCAACCTTAAAACCCAGATTGAGGTACTGAAAGACCACGGGGAAATAGCCTTGCTACTATTACTTGATCTTTCACTGCCATTGATCTGGTTAATCACCACATCCTTTGCCAGCACCTTACATCAGCCGCCCACTTTTCAGACACTGCCACCGCCAGGATCAGATCCTTCTTAAGCAACAGATCCATGTGGGTCTTCCCCCCGTTAGCATCGGCTGAGACGTCTCCCTTTAACTGTGGTGTACCACAACGGTCCTGTGTGTCTGCAACTCTTTGCAATGTGTTTACCAAGCCTTTGTTTGATGCTCTGGACTCTCTGGGTGTCTTGTATACTAACTATGCTGACAACACCCATCCCCATCACTGGGGATTATACAGTAGACAGTAAAGTCCTGAATGATGTCTACCTGGTTATTCAGGCTTGGATGGCTCAACAAGAGCTTTGCCTCAAGGATGACAAGCCGGAACTACTTATTCTGGGTACACACCAACGCCTCAAAAAACTTGACCCTTCCTTTAAGTCTTTCATCATTGACGGCAATGTCATCAAAGTCTCTAAGGATACCAAAACTTTAGGACTCTACCTCGATTCTACATTGTCACTGTGCAGACAAACTAATGCTGTCAGCTCAGCGTCTGCATATACATGTAAACGTATCGCTGCATGTAGACTATTTGTGACTACTCCCAATTGCATTACCTTGGCTAGAACACTTGTCTTGTCCAAGACTATTGTAGCACCCTTTATTTAGGAACTAGTCAATTGAACCTTAATAAACTGCAAGTCACTCAGAATAATGCCATCACAGCAGCATTAAACTTACCTCGAAATCACCATATTTCTAACCACAGGCTTGATCTACACTGGGTTCCTGTTAAACATAGAATTTCCTTGAAAACACTTGCCTTGACTCACAAGTGCCTTACCAACCAGGCATCTATCTACTTAGCCAACCGACTTACACCACACAATTCCACATAGCCAATGAAAGCGGCCTAAGCCCATAGTTTACACACCCTGAGGTTTAAACTAAAAACAGCTGACGGCGCTATCTTCCCGGTACTTGCCTCTAAGCTATGGAACACAGTTCCGAATGCTATTAGAGCCGAGCCCTCCTTCCAAGCCTTCAAGAATAAAACTAAAGGGTGGCTCTCAGCAAAAACATATGAGTCATCTGATGTCCCACTCTGGCTACTGTCACTTGGTCAAATGCCTGCTAACCTAGCGCACCTATCTGTATATTCCACGCATACATAACGCATGTATTCCTCTTTGCACCTTTCTCTTGTATGTAAATAATTATTCTTCCTGTGCATATTTTCTTGTTTGAACTTCCTATACTCCTATGCACTGAGGAACTGTTTACATATCCCTTGTGCTTGTACTTGCTGCATACTATTCTATATTATATTGTATATATTTTTGTCACACCGGACCCCTACCCGCATGTTTACTGTTAACCGGTAGAGTCTTCTATTCCATGTATATAATCATAACTTTGCTTCCTATGATATGCGCCCAGATGCCCAAGGGCCCGGTGCACTATATAACTAAAGAAAATACAAATACAAGTTCCCTTTCTAATTTAGACTGTGAGTTCCTCAGCAATCTAGTTTGGCTTTGTCTGAGGCAAATCTCAGCTTCTCTATACCAATGCGAAGAATGCAGACCAATGGGCTTGAGACACCTTTGATTTCCTATTCTCCAATGCCCCTCTTAATACAACATAAAGGTCTATCTGAAATGAACCAGCTAGTGGCCAGTGAAAATCCCTCTTGAACCTTGTATATGGTGTGATATGATATGATATGACATTCATAACGTGCCTATACACAAGGGTTTCAAGGCGCGACAAGGCAAGGCAGGGGAACAGAGGGAAGACAGAGACAACAATCTTACTAGGCCAGATGACATTGAAATCGCGCAAGTGGAGGGGAAGTAGGAAGGGGAGAAGTGCGAGGGGGAAGGGCGAGGGGGAGTGCAGTTCATAGAATAACAGTAATACATAGAATAATAAATAGGAACAATACATAAGAAGTGCGGCCAGTTGGAGGCAGGTGCAAGGGTAAGTGCAGACATCAGGTGTCAAGTGCTGGTAGGGGGCTGTGGGAAACAGAACAGCCACAGAGTGCAAGGGTTGCCAGGGAGGCAGTGCAGGTGTGTGTGCTTCTGCCAAGAAGGGCACCTGGGCCCACGAACAGAGAGTAGTCTGGTGACCAAGGCAGTTTCAGTCTCAGCCAGGAGTTCAGTAGGGGAGAGGAGGAGAGAAAGCAGAGGCAAAGAGGAAGGTCTTGAGGTGTTTCCGGAACTGGAGATGGTTCTCCTAAATTTTCAGACAGGCAGGGAGGCTGTTCCAGAGGGAGGCCCCAGCTGAAGAAAGAGATCTACCACCAAATCATTGCTTTGGGAAGTGACTGACCCTGAGGGAGTTGGAGGCGGATGAGCGGAGAGCTCGAGAGGGAAGATAGTTAGGAAGAGAGAGTTGAAGGTATTGAGGACCCAAGCCCCAGAAGGCCTTGTGGACAATGCAGAGGGTTTTGAACTTAATCCTCTGAGCCACTGGGAGCCAGTGCAGAGATTTCAGTCCTGGAGAGATATGATCCCTGGACCTGAGCCCAAGGACACTTCTCACAATCCTGTTCTGGATGAGTTGCAGAAGTCAGAGAATAGAGGCAGACAGATTTAGAAAGAGGCTGTGCAGTAGTCCAGCCTAGAGAGAACCAGAGCTCTGGGGACAGTGAGCTTCTGGGGGAAGGAGAGGAAAGGAAGAATACCTCTGAGGTGGTGCAGCTGGTAGTGTGACTTCTTAGAGATGTCAGAGATGTGGAGTCAAAGATGACCCCAAGGTTTTTAGCCTCACAGGAAGAGGGCCAAGAGAGGCCGGCCAGAGGGAGACAGGAAAGGAGAGAGCGAGTGTGCCATTGAGGAGAATCTCAATCTTACTGGCATTAAGGCAGAGATAATTGGCGGCACACCACTCCTGGATAGCATGTTCTGTTGTATAGAAAGAGAAGGGATAGAGAAAGGGTGCAGGCCCATCCGGCCATGCGGCCATCCACAACAGGCAGATGTGGCAAATATTCAACACAGTACAAATATTTAGTGCACAACCACAAAGAAAAACTATGTACACCAGGCGTGTTTGGGTTGTATGGGCAATAACTGGAATCCCCCTTTAGGCGAGCCTGCAGGCAAAAGTAAATGAAGAAGTTCAGTGGTAATGGTGTACCACTACAATGTGTGGGGAGGGAGCGGCAATGGCAAACTACGGTGTTAACCACACAAAACCCACTTCAAGAGAGTAAACCACGACATTAGCATCTTCCACAAAACCTACATCCAACTTTATGCATCACGATAGTGCCTTGATGGCGTGCAGATGAAGAACGGTTCAAAGAAAACAGAGAGCATAGACAACAGAGACATTTTAGCACACCTGGCCATGTGACTACTCCTCTACCCATGTCACCCGGCCCAAAATACAAAACCCAAACACGTGAGCCAATGAAACGATATACAGTAACACACTGCAATGCAATTAAATACAAAACTCAAAAGGCAAATCCTCACAAGCAGGCATGGGATATCTGCATGGCCTTTCCCTGCCGCACTAACAAGGCCACTTCCGCTCCCTCCAGGACACGAGGCGGCGGTGGTCAGCACACCACGAAATAACAACACAAGACAGGATAGAGTACATGTAATGGCAAACACGAAGACACAGATGTAACAGAGCAAAAGATAACCGAAAAAGCTGCAGCGCTTTACATACAATGCAATGAAAAATACACAGCTGCACCCAATGCATAAAAATCACAAAGGATTGTATTTAGTGTGTCAATGTTATTTCCTTGTAGCTTGCATTGCTGGTAAATGCTGCGTACAGCTGCATTTGAACACAGTGTAAAATACAGGAAGTGGAAGCTGGGGATGGCAGCTATCTCAGCTTCAGTGTGTTCAGTGGCGAAATTGGGAAGTGGCCAAGGGCCAGCACTGAAGGGCAGCGCACAGCAGAAAAGGGAAGTAACTGTGGCACAGGCTGTAAGTCTAGCTTCTGACACTCGAAGATTGCTCCATGATCTTTTCTAAGCACCAGAGTGTAGTGTGTAGTGGATAGTTACTTGCAAAATGTTGTGCCGGATAATCCGGCTACAGTCAGCAAGACTGTTGTATTAGACTATCTGTCCTTCGGGTGGTGAATTTCCCATCCTAAAGATCTCTCCAAAGTGGCACTCTACTGACTGTACACTCAGGAAATGCCTGTGTTCTCAGATTACATTTGGGAATACTTTCTTTGTGCAGTCCCTGCACTACAGCCAGGAGACCCCAGCAATGACAATGATCATTAAAATGACAATTATGACAATGAAGATGACAGCTAGAGACATATCAGCACACACTTAATCCAACAGCAGAGACACATCCTGCAATACAAAATATGTTTACCCAGGAAGAGCAGGATATTCAGACAGACATACACAGAGATACCATGTCACGTAGGTCCTGAAATGAAGATATAACCTAGGAGTGATAGAACATGACATGGAGAACATGCACACATGTAAACACAATGGGGTGGAGACAATAAAGAAAATCATAAAGAAAATTATAAAGAAAAGCAGTTTGATCAGCAGTAATACACAAGTTCACAATCTGTGAGGCACTCAGCTTGCTGCAGACCAGCAAGTAGACCATCACAACCAATATCTGGCATCTTCAATATAACAGGCATGCCGCTTACTACAAGCATATTACCTTTAACGACCACTGTGGTGTGTCTTGGCCTAGCAACTTATCTGGTGGTCTGCAGGAATCCGATGGCAAACAGGAAGAAAGAGTCATGGCACTATTCTGATGGATAATTGGTTCAGCTTGCCCCTCTACTGGGGGGGCAGGTACACCCTCAGGACCACGCAGCAAGAGGTAGTACTGCAGAGACTGATAGATAAACCAAAGGTTTCTTATTGGAAAGTACAACATTGCAATAGAGAGAGAGAAAGACAAGTGTGTGGATCAGTTGCCAAACGGAGCACTCTACCCTCAATGGGTCAGAGTCTATGGTATTTAGTATGGTCTACAATCAGCACTAGTATATTGTTACAGTTTCCTAATGATTCCATGACATTTGTAGACATTTTGTAATAGCAGAAATCAGCTTCTTGGTCTAAAGCCTTGCAGTACCATGCAGAATACAATATGTTGAAATAACAGTAAGCAGCTTTGGCATTAACAGTAAGTAGCTTTGTCATCAAAGCCCTTATACTCCTTATAAGGTGATATTGTGCACAGGCTAGAGAGAAGCTCTGGGGAATGATCACTGATGTGTCTTGCAAGGTGACACTGGGTGTGAGCCTCGCAGGGCCAAGGAAGAGCGTGGGGAAGGCCGAAGAGCTTGGGGCAGCAGGAGAATTTAGGCTGAGACAAAGTAGAGAGATTGAGCCCTCATATATCTTTCAAGACCTAATTTATATGTCCAGACCTAATGTGTATGTCAAGACCCTTAATGTATAAGCGTGATTACTGTGATGTATAGTAGCAGGGCAATCCTGCCACATCAATGGGTGCAACATAGTATTACATGTTTTCACCCCTTTACCTTTTCTGTTGCAAAGCACTCTGGTTATGACATCCCCATAAACATCTTCCAGGGATCAGAGGAAGATACCGAATCCAGACCACCCTCCATCAGCTCCAGAGTCAGTACCCAGCTAGCATACAGAATACATTGCTAGGCTCCGTAGCAAGCTTCCTAGTTGGGAAGTGCCAGAGTCTCTAAAACAAACCAAGGACAAGGCCACTGCCTGCAACACTCTCCTCAGCTTTGGGCCATCCGGATGAAATGAGCCCAGTGAAGAAGCTAGGAGAATTGCATCAACAAGCATCTATCGACATGCACCGTAAAGGACAGTTTTGAGCTAGTTGAGCCCCTTGAGCTGCAACCGACTGCACCGCTGACTGTTGTCACTCCGCAGTCGCTAAAGCCATCCGAGACACCTCAAACAGTGCTTCAAAAACACCAACCAGCACTGAGACAATTCCTTACTCTGAGCCACTATATACGCCAGCCTGAAGCTGTCCATCTAGCTTCCCTCGCCAAACTGCCTGTTGCCTGATACCCATAGCTGTCTCCTATCTTGCAGAAACTTCAAAATGCACCCTGAAACCTGATTCTGCCCCGTTGAGCAGCAAGGACTCCTACAGCACATGGTACATTGTGGTTCTGTCCTCCGGTCCTTCTTTGAAGGCCCATAAGGACATTTTATGACCCATTTCTCCCTTGTTTTGAAACCAAGTATCCTTGAACTATTGTATTTGATTACTATATGGACTACCCTCCTGTCATTATCCATAGTGCATCCCTTTTCCTTCTTTTGAAACTGTCTTCTAAATTCCTTTGCAGAGTAAGTTGTATTTTGTAGCGTGCTATAACTGTCTGCTGTGATAATAATAAAGTAGATATTTGTATACAACCTTGTCTGGACAGTCACTTTTATCATTGGGTAATAATTGTTTTTTTCCCTGTCTGGCAACTAGCCAATGATCCATGACCTTTCTGAGATAAGCCTTCCATTCTGTCCACATTACCAAAATTGGACAAGGAGGTTTAGAATGTGCTTGTCATTCCAATCAGTTTGGATCCCTTCTTGTGTACTAGAGGTGTGGGGCTGATTGATGGTTTAGAAACCGATATTAATCAATGAACCACTGGTGCGCCGGAAGTTGATTCGTCACACTCCTACCAGTCTGGCTTCAGAGCAGGCAAAGGTAGGGAAACCACACTCCTGAACACCCGTTATGACTTGCACTCAAATCCTGCCACCTGCTCTCCCTCTGTTCTTAGACTTCTGGATCTCTCCTCTGCCTACAACAATGTCAATCATGTCACCCTCTAAAATCGCCTACCCAACACCCTGGGTATCACAGAGCTGGCATTGGCTTAGTTGGCCTCTTTCTGTCGAATAGGCCCTCCTAGGTGCAAATGGACACTTCTCTCTCCTCTACATCACTCTCTACCTGTGGTGTTCCACAGGGCTTTATCCACTCGCTATGGTTTTTCAACATTTACCTTGCCCCTCTTTCCCACCTTACCTCCAGCTTCTCCCCTCATTTTCAGTGTTATGCTGATGACACACAACTTTCCTTTAAGCTGCCCTCCTCTACTTCCTCTCCTTCTTCTCTCATTCCTGATTGCCTTACTGCTCTTTCAGCATGGTGTTCTGCCTGTGATCTTTGTCTTAATGCCAGTAAGAGTAAGATCCTTCTCATTGAAACTCCTGCCCCATCATTTTCTCCTAATCTCTGGCCACCCGCCTTGGGCCCTCTCACTTCAACGTCTTGTGAGGCAAAAAACCTAGGAGTCATCTTCGAGTCCTCTCTCTTATTCTCACTTCACATCACAGACCTTGCTAAGAAGGAACACTTTCAGTTCTACCTCCAAAAATTCATTCTCCCTTTTCCTGGGGATGCTGTTGGTACTCTTGTTCAGAGGAGAATTGCCTAGCATTTCGGTGCTGGACTGCCCCAGGGCAAGACAAAGACTGATATGTTTGGGACATTTCTTCTCTGTGAAAGATAGTGAGCTAAAGACTCTGGGTAAGTCTCTCGTAACCAGGACTAATGTCTGGCAGAGAGACTCCCAGGACCCCCTTGTCAATTTGCGTATTTTAGTAACTTTGGGTCTCACCCTAAGTTACTAGGGGAATCCAGACATGGACCCCTTGCTCACTATTCTTAGAGAGGCACAGCTCCTCCCTACTGATGAGGTCCAAGCAGACCGAAACACGTGTCTGGGGATACTGTTGGTACTCTTGTTCAGAGGAGAATTGTCTAGCATTTCGGTGCTGGACTGCCCGAGGGCAGGACAAAGACTGATATGTTTGGGACATTTCTTCTCTGTGAAAGATAGTGAGCTAAATACTCTGGGTAAGTCTCTCGTAACCAGGACTAATGTCTGGCAGAGAGACTCCCAGGACCCCCTTGTCAATTTGCATATTTAAGTAACTTTGGGTCTCACCCTAAATTACTAGGGGAATCCAGACGTGGACCCCTTGCTCACTATTCTTAGAGCGGCACAGCTCCTCCCTACTGATGAGGTCCAACCAGACCGAAACACGTGTCTGGTGATGCTGTTGGTACTCTTGATCAGAGGAGAATTGCCTAGCATTTCGGTGCTGGACTGCCCCAGGGCAAGACAAAGACTGATATGTTTGGGACATTTCTTCTCTGTGAAAGATAGTGAGCTAAAGACTCTGGGTAAGTCTCTCGTAACCAGGACTAATGTCTGGCAGAGAGACTCCCAGGACCCCCTTGTCAATTTGCATATCTAAGTAACTTTGGGTCTCACCCTAAGTTACTAGGGGAATCCAGACGTGGACCCCTTGCTCACTATTCTTAGAAAGGCACAGCTCCTCCCTACTGATGAGGTCCAACCAGACCGAAACACGTGTCTGGGGATGCTGTTGCTACTCTTGTTCAGAGGAGAATTGCCTAGCATTTCGGTGCTGGATTGCCCAAGGGCAAGACAAAGACTGATATGTTTGGGACATTTCTTCTCTGTGAAAGATAGTGAGCTAAAGACTCTGGGTAAGTCTCTCGAAACCAGGACTAATGTCTGGCAGAGAGACTCCCAGGACCCCCTTGTCAATTTGCATATTTAAGTAACTTTGGGCCTTACCCTAAGTTACTAGGTGAATCCAGACGTGGACCCCTTGCTCACTATTCTTAGAGAGGCACAGCTCCTCCCTACTGATGAGGTCCAACCAGACGGAAACACGTGTCTGGGGATGCTGTTGGTACTCTTGTTCAGAGGAGAATTGCCTAGCATTTCGGTGCTGGACTGCCCCAGGGCAGGACAAAGACTGATATGTTTTGGACATTTCTTCTCTGTGAAAGATAGTGAGCTAAAGACTCTGGGTAAGTCTCTCGTAACCAGGACTAATGTCTGGCAGAGAGACTCCCAGGACCCCCTTGTCAATTCTCTTGAGCACTATACACCTGCTCTGGGCGATCAAGCATTTCCTTAAGGGCTCTCACAAAGCCATCATATTCGTCCAGGAGAGTGTCGCTTGTATTGACTAGGGGGGTTGCCCAACTCAATGCATTTCCAGTGAGGTGTGAGATCATAAAACCCACCTTTGGTCTAGGAGTGGAGAAGTAGTAGGGCTTGAAAGTGAAGTGAACTAAACACAAATCAAGGAAGGCGCGGAGAGTCTTGGAAGAACCATCATACTTGTCCACTATTCCTCCCAATATTACATTTTCTTGGGTTACGGAATCACGTGATAGAACTAGCTGCTTTAATGCTGCGTTCTCTGCCTTGAGGTTCTGTACCTTCATTGTTATTTCCTGCATGCCTCGCATGAGGTCTTGAACGGCGGCTTCCATCTCTGAATCTGTATCGTTTTTAAGGCGTCTCAACCTGTCACAAGTCTCTCCCCTTCTCAACTGTTTCTGTTGTGTACTTGCGACCTTCTGGGATTTCTTCTTCTTTAAGGTCCAGGATTTGTATAGACCCGAATGCCGATCTTCGGCGTCCAGCGTGAGAGTAGCGGTTCAGTTTCCAGGAGCATTCAAAAAGTCCAGGGTAATTCTAGGGAGTAATTAAGGTACGCTCGGAGGCACGGAGGACCGTGACTCGAGCGCGGAAGGTTTTCCAGGAGATTGGAGAGGGAAGGGCACAGGAGGGGATTCAAGGAACTGGGAACAAGGAATCAAACGAGAGCCCCGATTGAACTCTGTCTAAGCACATTCGACTACAGGTAGCGGTAGCGTTGAGATGCGCAGAACCGCGGGGGCGTGTCTCTTTTGTACGATGAGCAGCGTGGAATGCATAGACTGATCCGGAGCATTCCGTTCCGGGCAGCCATGTTGGAAGGATAAGTGCATGCAATCCCCTGCGAGTCAGGGACCAGGAGGTCCAGATAGGACGTAGACGACGGTTCATGACACAAGGCCTAGTAGTCTTGTGGCACCTGAAAACAATTTTTGATGAGTAAGCACCATCCAAATGTCCAATAAATAAACAATTAAAAAAATAAACAAGTGTAAGAGGGGTTTTGAGGGAGAGAGGCAGAGTGCGGGTTGGGAAGAGAGTGTGCATGCGAGTGGAAGGATGAGTGAGAAAATAGGGGTGCAAGTAAAGGTGAGAGTGAGAGACAGTGTGATGAGGATGCAACCAAAGGTGTTACTGAGAGAGTGACAGACAGGAAGAGAGCACAAGTGTGTGAGAAGAGGCTGAGTGTGAGGAGAAACACTGTGGGATGTATTTTGACTGTGCCGGTCCGGTAACAACAGTGCCGGTAAGCCTACGGGCACTGTTGTTACTGGACCAGCACAGTACGACTCTGCAACTTTCACAGAAGCACCGGCACCGTTATTTACGTTGCCAGTGCTTCCCGTTGTCTCCATTCCCATTGAGTCCTATGGAACTCAAATGGGAATGGGGATTTACCATTTATTGGCGACTGACTTCCTGGAACGCTGGGGTTGTAATGCCCTGGTGTTTCTGGCAAGCCAAGTGTCGGTAAATATTGCAAGTCCGGCGGCAACCAGTGGTAGCACCGGCAGGGTTACTGCCAGACATGTAATGAGGCCCTGTGTGTGAGTTGGTAGAGGGAAGATTGTGAGGAGAGTGAGGATCCCCTCACATCCGTTGCTCTAGCTGAGCACCACTCTGATTATTTATTTATTTTCTGGGATGGAGGGATATGGGCCCGGCATGCTGACTTGTGGCTGCAACACCCTAGCCACCCATTCATAGTGATGACCCCCATGGCTGACCCTCTACAGCATGAGCTGTCAGCCTAAAGATGATGGGGGGGACTCCATTACTTGTCAGGACTCAATCACTTGTCAGGACTCCAATTAGAGCAGTCAAGTTGGTTGAAGTGATTTTAAATAATTTGCCAAGGATCGCACCGTTGGCTAAAATGGGAAGCATGGATTAACCCACTCTGCAATTAAGGCACTGACACAAACCCTGCCCCTACAAGCCTTGCTTGGCGGTATTGAATTTGAAGGCCTCCAATCATACTGCCCTATGGAATTTATTTACGAAATCAACTGCACTGACCTGACATGGAACTCCCTGGAAAAATGTTAAGCTAAGAGAATATCATTGTGGCATTGCTATAGCAACCCCCCCAAACCCTGAACAAAACAGAAATCATAATGCAAGCCTAAAATAGTCCCTTCTGCTCTTTAATACCACTGAATTTTCAGCACTAAGACATATGCTAAAAGAATTGTATAATACGCAACCCTTTGTTTTATGTCAAACAAGCAGTCATCATCGAAACAAATTAAACTGTTACCTGCTGAATACGAACTCATTTAACTATGAATTCAACACTTTAACAGCCCTATACACACATCTCCTTTCCAGTCACTTCAACTCTAATTTCTAATCATGCAAACTATGAGATTGCTATATGATAACCAATCTTTCCCCCAGACAGCGATTCATTCAGATTTGCGTGGCTGGTGCAATCATGTTATGCTTAAAAGCCCATGTTAGGAGTAATAAATATTCCAAAGTAGAGCAGGACTTTGCGAACTTGATAGAGAATGCAACATGTACATACCTGTCCCTCCCCTCCATCTAAAATGACACAGAGAAATATATTTACAAGTTCCAGAAAGTAAAATGATGCATACCTTAAATAACTCCTAATAGGCCACTGCAGCTCTCGCCCCATACACACAAAATGTTGCCTAGTCCAAGTAAGATGGGTCTGAAATTCTTATCAAACTACCAGCTCGTTGCTACACAACGTGGTAAGAATCATATATACCTAAAGTACATTTTTGTGGTATGCGTATCTATGCTAGTAGATATCATGGGAATAAAGGAATGCATGAAAGGGGGCATCCTTATTAGTTTTTAATCATAGGTGGGCTGTGGGAAAAGATTAGCTAAGTAACTGGCAAGGAAAGTTGGAACAACATGATGTTAAGTATTTCAATCAGGCGATACACCCTGGTCTCAGCCTAGTACACAGCGTGCAGCTGAAATGCTTATTTTATTATGTCTATAGGTTAACTATTCTGAGTGATAAAACACTCATATCACACCCCTTCTCAAAATACCCCAGGTCACAATGGACCAGAAATCAGTCTGGTTGGTAAAAGTAATATTTATTTATTTAAAATTCAAATCAAACATTACTTTTGAATAAGGAGCACCAATCACCAGTGTGGTGACAATAACAAATAATAAGGTAAGCAAGGCAGTTAAATTCACTCTTTAGCAACACAGAAGGAAAACATCAGAGAAAATAACACTTTTGACTTGTTTGAAAAGATAGCACTTAAGTTAGAATTTCCCCCTGAAATATTCCTCAACCCACAAAAAATCAATTCTAAACAGATGTGAGGGAGGGAGCAGAAAGTAATCAGGAATAAAGCACAGTAAACAGAATTTGAATACAACCTTCCCTCCCAAAACAAGAGAGAAAAACGGGTTTGAAATCTTACACTTTGAAATGACATTCGAAAATGGCTTAGCAAAACAATGAAAAGTGTGTAAAAATCCTTAAATCAATACACATTTCTATGGGAACAACATTGGAAAGATGCTAACAATCATAAACTACAGTTTAAGAAAAGATTTAACACTTTGAATCCAAATGGAAGTTTGAAAATAATTTAAAATGAAATTCACACATGTAAAACAGAACTGCGGATTCCCGCCTAAATTTAACCAGAAGATTCTTAAGAAAAACGGGTGAAATATACTGATGTGGAGTGCGGTTCTTATGTTAGACAGATGTAGCGATAGGTTTTAGGTACCCTCTGGAGTTGAAATGAAGACTCTAGCTATTAAATTGAGTGCGTTATGCAATGTTGAATGAGAGGCGTTTTTGGAAAATAATGGCACGAAAAAGAAAACAGAAATCCACTTTTACAAGGATAGTTATGCTCTACACTAGAGCATTCATGCTAGGTTACCCGAATGAAACACATTAAGCTCTAGAGTTGATCCACAGAACCAACCTCAGCACCTCCATGCCCGCCCTGGCGGATTCAATCCGATTACCCGAAGGAGGATTAAGGGTTGAGGATTTCACAAAACACAATTATTTAAAGAAGTTAGCACTACCGCAAGGAAGCAAAGACAGAGTGGCAATAAGGATTCTGACAATGTTAAAAGTTCTTATGGTAAGGACAGGATGGTTGAGAGATTGGAACAAAGCAAGGCAAGGTATGCTATGACTTTCTATGCTTCGTATTAATACTTACAGTCCACTTTAATTTAGGATTTTGGACCATCAAGGGTTCTGGTCATCGTACCGATCTCGTCTACCCAAGGACAGCAGGGCACATCTGGTGGAAGAGGGTCAGCTGGGTGGTTCAAGTCACCTGGACAGCACTGATCTGGCCCTTCTGGTTTACTAGAGACCGGAGATCAGTGGGATGGTGAGTTTGCAGCAGGCATGCATTTAATAGTAGCAAGCCAGCTGGATCAGAATGCTTCCCTTGGATTTTTGGGATTTCTTTCAGAATTTGGGCCTAGCTGAAAAGGAGTTCAGCAATGCTGAGGCCTTGGCTTTGTAAGGAAAATCAGGAATCAGGAACAAGCATGGAGAAATCAGGAACAGGGTGCCACACAGAAAATCAGGGTGCCACACAGAAAATCAGGAAGAAGTCAAGAATCAGTGTTTCTGTGTGCTGACAGGTTCCCTTATTTATCATGCCAAATGACATCACTAAAGTATATGGCAGGGGCAGGTTTAATGTCCACACCCCTAATACTAGGATTGGGCAGACGCACATTTTCCACCTTTCTCTCCGCTGATTGGATGACACAAAGGATGTCATGTTATGGAATGATGTTTACAATGACTAGAACCTCCCCCAGCCACTTGGACCAAAATCTAACTTCCCACAAATACATATTTATGTAGATATGACCTCTAAGAAAATTATTCACACAGGTTACATATTTTGTGGGTCACATTTCAATCCAACTCCCAAGTCTGTGGGACCTTGTTTAGTCTTTCTGCTACCTTTTTGGCAATTTTAACAATGAAAGATTTGGCCTAACATGTCCCAACTTTGTACATATATGTACTTTTACCCCTAGTATATGTGTATAAAATGTTACATTTGCCACATTAATACCTTTTGTGCAATTGGTCAACTTCTGTTCCTTATGCAGTAGTAAGTCCCATTCGAATGAATAGCATAAAATGAGATTTAGAATTATGCACTTTTCACATTTTTCTCATGCTAGCTGCCAAGTTAAATGTCTTGAAAGTTCAGTTGTAAAATAGGCATTTTAAACACCAAATGTCACTTGTCAGTGTTTTTTCTTTCTCCCAAGTGCAAGCACATGTCAATCCCTTTGAAGTAGAATGAGGGGCCTCTCACTTGTGAGTGAAACTTCCTGTCTCTCCCACTATAAGGGTGAGTGTCTTTGCCTGCTATTGTCTCAGCATGGGGCATAGACGAATGTCTAATGCCGACTGGGAAGCCACATTGTCCTGGGTATTCAAGGCCTCCAGTCAGCAATTAACCCTTTCATGTGCCAACAGTTTGAGGTGTCAGTCTTTCTCAGGGTTTTGCAACTTGCAAAGCAGGTTTTCTTTGTTGAAAATTTAGTTTTATGGAAACATTTAGGTTATGACATTGATAAAACAATCATACATATTCTGGAGAAGATTCAAAATGTGTACACAACCTTTACCCCCTATGAACACCCCTCCCCCCTCCCTCTCCCACGCCATGGTTCATAGAGCAACTAACATGGTAAGAGTCCAACACAGTAAGATGAAATATATTGCAGATAGTAGGCAGTTCTTTTGTTGACGCTCAGAACATAGGGCCCAAGGCCTCCGGCCATATTGCCCTCCTCGTGGGGCCCACCCCATCCTCAAGGGCAGTGTTCAATAAGGCCAATCCTTGACTCAAGCGGTGGCGCCTTAATGTTCCTTCAGAGTCAATTCACCCTCCCATATTTATCGAAAAAGGGTAGCCACAGACCCTCAATATTAATCCTGGATTTGTCAATCAAGTGGGTAAGAAACTCCATGTCATATATGGGGCGCAGTTTAACCACCCAGTCCCTTTCCCCTGGAGGCTGGGAGGCCTTCTATCTCTGCGCCCAACAACACCTGGCCGCCACCAGCATGACCTGTAACATGTGGTCATGTGTCACTTTCGGATCTCCCTCCACCTCAATACCAAACAAGACCAACCATGGTGACAGGGTTCTATCAATACCATCCACTTCCTTTATCCAGGATAGGACCACATTCCAGTAGGTTTGGCCACCTGACATTTCCACCACATGTGTGCATAGTCGCCCCGTTCAGTATGG